>NW_027551578.1:5082722-5169228 GCF_008692635.1 Crocuta crocuta | reverse complement strand
CTAATTTTCTGCCCCTTTGCCCCCCCCGCCCCCCCCCCCACACACACACACCGCTGCCTCACTGCCTCTGCCTCCCCATCACCTCAGACTTAGTGCATTGTGTTTACTTTTTACAAGTTCTCTTTCCTTTCTGCTCCCCCGTGATGCCTGTGCCTCTTCTGAGGTGAGTGTGCCCTTGGCCACACCACATGCCTCACAGTTAAATTCGTTTGTAACCTTGTGGCGTCTGCTGAGTGTTTTGTTGGCATTCAGCTTTAGGAATGTGAAACTCTACTTTTCTGTGCCTTTCATCCCAGATCCCGCCCAGGCCCTGCCAACCTCACACCCCGCCTCTGTCCTGGGCCCCACTGCCGGCGCCACAGTGAACCTTGAATGACTGTTTTATTTATCTGACTTTTTTCCAGGACGAAGAAAACCTTAAAACGAGCATTTGTACATTTTTATCGGTTTTGTCACATTTGGACATCATTATGCAAAATGTTCCAGAAAAGGTGAGTTTAAATATGTCTGTAAGAAGAGTTTGAACGACCGATCAAAATGGAATTGCATACATATGTATTGATTTTTGAAAATATTTTTAATGTTTATTTTTGAGAGAGAGTGAGCGAGCAGGGGAGGGGCAGAGAGGGGGACAGAGGATCCAAAGCGAGCTCTGTGCTGACAGCAGTGAGCCCGACGCGGGGCTCGAACTCGTGAACCATGAGATCAGGACCTGAGCCCAAGTCGGAAGCTTAACTGACTGAGCCACCCAGGGTCCCCTGTACTAATTTTTTTTTTTTTTCACATATAGTATTTCTTGTGATTTCTGCCACTTCTCTTCCCTCAGGCTACTCCGCACACGTACAAAGACACAGATACACAGGCAGGTGTTACCCACCTGCACACATACACTGAGGTGTGCCTGAGCACGTACTAAATCTGCAGACTACTAGTGGGCAATTTCTAGTGATAGGTCATTAATTTTATGCAGGTGTTTACATACGATTATTTAAGTAGGACTTCCCTTAATTGCATCTTTAGCTGTTCCTTTACTGATATAGTTACTGAGCAGGTGCTCAAACAGAGAGCTTGCATGAAGGCTGGTGAGCTGTGGCCATCAGCGTTTGGAGCGTGAGGCCAGTTGTTCATCTTTCTCAGGCTTTGAGCCGTCTCCCTAGCGCTTTACCCCACAGGCAAGTAGAGATTGTAGCTAATCCTGGTTAATCACTTTTGCAAAATTGGTAAGAATTCAGGACAACCTGCCAATAAGACTTAGAGCAAGATTCTGCATTACTGATCCACAGGAAAGAGCGCACTGAGATGTGAACTCTAGGAGAAAACTGAATATGTGGAAGAAGAAGTGTCGTTTGGTGTCGAAAGTGAAAGAAAAGTACAGGGAGAGAAAGGTTTCCTAGAGTTTCTCAAAGTGTTCTTGCATTCTTGTCTTTACACAGTAAAGTAACCATCAGATTTAGTTGTTACCCTGTTTCATCAGTTCTAAGACTCAGATCCTTTCCCCCCACATTTTAGCTCCTGAGATCATGACGATCTTGAAATTGCTCGTGTCTTACAGTGTCTGTCAGCCAGATGGCGGTGTGTGAGTTATAGTTATGTAAAAACTTCTGTTAACACCTTCTGGCGAGATCAGGCAAGCTCGAGCAACAAATAACATCACGTGTTGTCTTTCTACTTTAAATATGTACAGGAAAGATTTGCTTGCAATCTACCGAGAGAGGTCAGACAAGGGACTGTCCTGTGGCAGGGTGGCTGGAATAGCTCAAGAATCCTTCAGGGAAGTTCTAAAACTGAATTCATCTTAGAAGATCTCTTGCTAGATCTGGTATAAATAACAGGCTATTTTCCCACTCAGCCCTGTTTGCACCCGGTTTATATTACATATTTTAGATTTATTTTTCAAAGCATCCAAAAGAAGGAATGCTGATTAGTGGAATAGAATAATCTCAATTTGGGGGCACCTGGGTGGCTCAGTCGATTGAGCGTTCAACTCTTAATTTTGGCTCTGGTCATGATCCCAGGGTCGTGGGATCGAGCTCCATGTTGGGCTCTGTGCTGGGTGTGGAGCCTGCTTGGGATTCTCTCTCCCTCTGCCCTTTTATCCTGCCTGTGCTCTCTGTTAAAAAAAAGAAAATCTAAATTGGAACATTTAAATTTGTTAGTCTCTCTGTTTCCAAGGCCCTCACAGTGTCTGTTGTAAAATCCGTTATTACTGGACAAATGTGGTTTTGTTTAAAGACTTCTTGGAAATAGTCTCAAAACTTTCCATTTCCCTCCAAGGTGTGGAAATACATGCACTTAACCTTACGGGTCTGTGCTAAGTAGTCCGAGAAGATTCAAAACCACCATCAAACAGGACAGAGGTCAGAACGTTAAATGTTCTGTGGAAATTGAAAGCAGAGGGGGAAAAACACTCTTTCTCCAGTAAATGCATCACTGTGCTGTCCTGTCTTGTGCGGTGTGTCCAACCTTGTCAGCGAATTTGAGATGGCATTACTGGTGTTCAAGTGTGAACAGCGTGTAGCTCGGTCTTGGCCAAGCCGAATGGTCACGGCCAATACCGGTATATCTTGAGTATGGGAATCATAAGAGCGTTCTTTTCCCTGTTGAGAATTATACCAGATTTTTTTTTTGCACTTACAAGTAATGTATACCTAGCTCCCAGATCTCGGTTTCTCATATCATTCTCTCACAAAAGGAACCAGGGGCTTCTTGGAGAAGCAGCTGATTCTAGAACTGGGGCAGAAAATCTGCAAGGTAAATCTGGAGCATCTCCTGGCATCAGGAAAGAAGCGCTTTCCGTACACCGTGACGTGGGGTCGGTCTGAAGCGGGGTACAGGGCTCCAGGGGCTGGCACGGGGACCAGCAACACACAAAGTCAGACGGGATTATAGCCAGTATATGAAATAAATATCCATGGGTTCGTATAGATATAAATAAGTGACTGACCAAATAAACAAGTGGGAGAGACACCTGTGTAGAGGATTCCAAATAACTTATTTGGACGCTGACCGCAAGGAGGGGGCGTATAACCCCCCAGCCCCTAAGCGTGGGCCGCCCTTCAAAGACTAGAGCATGGAAGGGACAGGGACCTTGCAGTGGGGGCACCCGCGACAGCGATAAGTCATACGGCAGTCTGCGCCCTCGATAGGCTGCGATGAAAATGGCCTCTGTGGTTTCCCTCCCAAAACACCACAACCCCAGTCTGATCGTGAGTTTTTAAAAACATCACCCAAATCCCTGCCCCGCTGCTCCTCAGAACTGACAAGATCGTCAAAAACAAGCCAAGTTTGAGAAGCTGTCACAGCCCGGAGGAGGGTGAAGGGGCGTGACCGCTACGTGTCCCATAGTGTCTCGGGTGGGAGCAGGGTCAGGTCAGGACAGGCACGTTAGTGAAGACTAAGAGAATCTGAACGGAGCATGGAGTGAAGACAGGGGTTAGAGAGAAGTGGTAAGAAATTGGAAGGGGGAGGCGGGCATTTGGACGCGATCCCTTCGGTGTTCCTATCCTGCAAAGTGGACATAATACTACCTACTTGGCGGATGTCTGTGAGGATTAAATAATACGGAAGGTACTTTCTCTCCTATCACAGTCCTCCTCAGTCCTTCATACCTGTCAGAGAGTGGGATCAAGGCTTCCATTTCACTCCTCCATCCATCCATCCAGAATAGGTTTCAGGGCTTGCCGTAATGAAGCGCAACACTGGAGCGTGGAGGTTTGGGGAGGCAGGATGCAGATCTGTCAGTGCCGTGTGTGCAGTGGGGGGAGCGCATGAGGCTGCACCGCAGGGGGGACTTGCAGCCGAGCGCAGAGGCCTGCACTCGGGGAAGGAGCAGGCAGTGCCGGGAAGCCTGGCGCTGTCGGGATCCGGGAGACACTGGCCCGGGGTGGAGGTGGAGACGACTGTGAGGCCGCAGCGTGGGCAGGGCCCTTGTCAGGCAGGACGCGGAGACGAACACAGTGCTGGAGTGAATGGGCCCCGTGGTCGCGTCTTAGCTCCACCTCCTGCGTGGTGTGGGAACTTGGTCAGGCGGCTCAACAGTGGCGTAGACGTACAGCCAGCGCCCCGTGTGGGAGGAACTTGGCCTTTATCCAGAGGGCCCTGGCGAGATGCCCCTGAACTATGAGCAGGGTGAGTGCTTGCTGTGGGCAGGTGCAGTTTGCTCACGGAGGTAAAACTGGAAACCGCCAGGAAGCTGCTGTAGTGACCTTTGTGCTTCGAGCTGCCCTGGGATGTGGAGGGTGCCGGTGGATGGACGTGATGGGTACGTGCTGGCGAGAAATGCCAGAGCCTGGCGGATGGCTTCAGAGGCAGGAAGCTGGGAAGCGACCTGGGCCTCCAGGGGCGGTGGTGCTTTTCACTGGAGCAGGGCAGTAGCAGGAGGAACAGACTGGCGGGGGGTGGAGGGAGGACAGGGCGATGAGCGGATGGGATGGTGAGTGTGTCACCCACGGGGTGTCCCATGAGCATGGGAGGCACTGGAGCTCTGGGGCTCTGGAGGAGGTCTGAATAGGAGCTACACCTCGGAAGCTGTCATCGACTTAGGGACCGCAGCCGAGACCGGGAGGGGCGGCGTGTCAGATAGATGGGTGCTGTTGCCAGTGTCACTCAGAGGGTGTGGAAGGGCTGCAGGTGAACCAGGGTGCCTTAGCGTCCCTGCTGAAGATCCGGGGAGCCACAGGTCGGGCTTCACCACACCTATCTCTGGTAAGGCCCGGGCTGCAGCACCCAGAACACCAAAACCCTCTCTTTTGAAACCATCCTGTAGCCAGGCCTCCAGGTAGCCTGCACTTGCACGGGATCTGCAGGGGAGAAGCCCGGTCAGGCAGGCATTTGATTTTTCTGGTCAGCGTTAGCTGGGGTCCAGTGTCCTGGCTCCATGAACGCCCCGTAGCTACGGCTTACTGAGCCTGGAACAGAGTGGCAGGACCCTGGCTCAGTGGTGCAGCAGAGAGCAGAGAGCCCATTTCTTCAGTGCCTCAGTGATTCTGTGACAAAGATTCATTTCTGCCGAACTGCCCAGCGGAAGCTAAATGCAAGCAGGGGAGGGGCTCAGGAGGACGGAGGATCCAAAGCGGGCTCTGAGCTGTCAGCACAGAGCCCAACGTGGGGCTCAAAGCCACGAACCATGAGATCCCGACCTGAGCTGAAGCCGGACGCTGAACTGACTGAGCCACCCAGGTGCCCCCAAATTCAAGTATTTTTCATAACACTGTGTCCGCTGTATAAAAAGCGGGTGTGGGGAGAGAGTGTGGGAAGGAGACGGGTGGTTATGAAGGACAACAGGAGAGATCCTTGCGTGTTGGAACTGTTGAGTATCGTGGACGTGAACCCACACATGCGATAAAACGGTGAACTGAATACAGATGCACCTCACACACAAACGAGGACAAGTAAAACTGGGGAAATCCAGGCTACATCAGTGGATGATGTCAGTGGCGGCATCCTGGTTGCGATACCGTGTTCTCACTTGCCACGTTACCCGGAGGGGGAGCTGGGCCAGGCGTACAGTGTACAGGGCACGGGGTGTCTCTCTCTCATTTCTTACGACTGTACATGAGTCTACAGTGATCTCAGTAACGTTTCAGTTAAAAGAAGAAAAGCAGCTGTGACTCACAAGCTTGGGGGCCGTGAATGGACTGAAGCCACGGAAACTAATGCAGACTGTGTGTAGCCTGAGAAAATAAGGAAGCCAGGAAGCCGAGGACAGAGCCCAGAGGCGCACCAGCATTTACGGGACTGGAGAGGAAGAGATTGAGCAGAAACAGCAAGAGGGCGAGGGGGGCGGGGGCGGCCTTAAGGAGGGGGAGGAGGTCTTTTCAAGGAGAGAAAGGCCAAGAGGGTGGGGTGCCCTGGAAAGATCAGAAAAGATCAGGGCTTTATCCATAGTGTCTGGCGGCCAGGAGGTTGTGACTTGGGGGAATTCCATGAGGAGTACAGGAGGGAAAGAGGAGGTGACCAGGACAGAGACTGCAGACAGGTGCTTTGGGCCAGCAGTTGGAATACTGGGCCTTAAGATTTTAGAGAAGGGAACAGTTACAGGCTCTGTGACAAGGTGTGGGCTGTGGCTCTGGACGGACGAGGTAGGCCATGGCTTCCCCTTTGATGTTGGAGAAGTGACGGTCCAGAAGCCACATTGAGGATCAGAATGGGTGCACACTTTCCTGTGACTTAGGAAGGTGGGAGAGGGAGGTTAGTGACGGGCTGGAGACCATGCCTGGGAGGAGGGCCCGGAAGCTGCAGGGGAAGGGATGAGTAGGGAGGGGAGAGGACTCTGACAGAGCCTGGAGAAGCCGGACCTTGGAGTAGGGGTGTGTAGTGCGGGCAGCTGGCCACAGGCCCTGTCACGGGGGTACTTTGGAGCAGTTCTTTCTCCCTTCCCCATCCAGTGTTTGTCCTGTGCTTTCTTTGAGTCCTGGTGGTTGTCCCAGGCCCTGGGGATTCTAGAGTGACCAAAACGGTCTCCACCGTCATTCTGGTGGGTGGGAGAGATGACAGATAGACATTATACTGTCAGGTGGTGGCACGGGCTTTGAAGAAAAAAGCAGAACGGGGCTGGAGATCGGTTTTCTGGGGCAGGACAGCTATTTTCAGCAGGTGTGTTCAGAGGAGACCTTCCCAAGGAGGCGATCCTGAACACGTACCTGAAAGAAGTGGGTGAGCCACATGAGGGTCCGGGCACTTTCCAGGCCAAGGGAAGAGCAGGTGTGGGCCGCAGGTGAGTGGTCTCGTCCTGCCTGGGAGATCAGAGCGATTGGCATGGGATAAGGGAGGCAGTGCCGAGGCAGTAAGGACCCCACGTAAGTTGTGGGAGAAGTCAGGAGTTGGGTGCTGGACGCGTCACGTTGGGGATGCTGGGCTGTTCTGGTCCATCTTGTCTTCACATGAGTTTTCTTGGATGTGGGGCTTGGGGATGGTAAGATCCACTTGTGAAGCTGCACAGGTTATACACACGGGGTTACAGAAATGCTAGTGGTAGTGTTTATGTTTAGGTGCTCTCGCATGAATGCTTTGTAAAATTGTAAAGGACTATAAGTTACTAGCAGTTAATAATCACCATTCTCTTTTCCCTCTCTTTTAATTTTTAAATTTTCTCCTCATGGTGTTTCGGTTGTCTTGGGTAACCTGCCTTGGTTTTCAACTTCTAAAATACAACTAGATACCCAGTCGTGTGTCTTCTGGAAGGTGCCACTTTCCTTTGGCCTCCCAGACATTTCTCTCCATCTTCCTTCTGGCCAAATAAATATACTTTCTCTACACTGCATGTCCTGGTTTTCTCGGCTGTGCATCTCGTGCGCCCCTCAGCCTCCCTTGCTCCTCTTCTTAAAACTCGTTCTTCCTTGGGGCACCTGGGTGGCTCAGTCGGTTAAGCGTCTGACTCTTGATCTCAGCTCAGGTCTTGATCTCTTTTTTAATGTTTTTGTTTGTTTGTTTGTTCAAGTGTCCTGTTGGGGAACCTACTTAAAAAACAAAGTTCTTTCTCCATGTTGCCCTTTTTGCCGGGCCTCATGTGACTAGTTATTGCACTTTGCTCCTCGTACACATGGTATTTGTTGAAGCTGCTCATCACACAAGGACGGTCGTTTGTGTGTTATGGTTTTGTGTCTGTCTTCTCTTAACTCCCAACATTGTCCGTGTGATGCTGGCAGTGACCTTTGGGTAAACGTTGACCATATTTTGAATAAAGGAGTGAATTAATAGGATCATATATATCTTTATTTTGTCCTTCTCCAAGAAGCTTTGGGAAACTGAAGTGAGCTGTTAACCGTGCCTGTGTGTCAGTAAAAGGCTTCTGTGAACAGGGTTTTTAGTCAGTAGAAACCTTAGGACTCTTAGCTAGATGCAGCCTTGCAAACATTTACAGATGACCCGCTTGGTAGAAGCAGTGGGGTAGCTCCTGATATTGTATTAAAAGTTCCAGTCCATCTGGTTTCTGCGTTAATCTGCGTCGCTTCCGTTGCCTTCCGGTATCTGTGGAACTGAGTGGTTTTGGAAGTCAGGGACAGGTATTGCGTGAAGTCCGCAGGCTGTGAAGACAGAACGGTCTGTGAATTCGCAGGAAGAGACTACAGGGAAGTTTAAACTCTTTCGTTACAGTTCTCCCCACCTTTTAATTTCCCTGCCACCACTCAGTGCCACGTGGGTCCAGCAGTCATTCACAGTCAAAGATGAGGAGGAAAACAGCATTGCGTGGGACGCCTTGCTCCAGAGGCATCGGAGTGCACCAGAAGTGGGGCTCTTAGAGAACACGGCTCACCTTCCCAGCCCAGGGAAGGGTCATACATGATGGGGGCCATCGCTAGCACGTTGTGGGGACGTACGGGTTGTCGTGGAGGTGCTCCGGCCACAGTAACGCAGGTGCCGGCATGCGGGGGAGTGGCCCCGCAGCCGCCTCGGGAGGAGACTGCGGCCGCCAGCGCTCTGGGCTGTCTGAGCCCTACTGCCGCAAAGCCAGCGACATCGGAACATCATCTGTCTGCTCCACCGTCGCACAGTCAAGGGTCCAGCTTCACACGTGAAAGATCTTTGCCCTTTCTTTTCAGAAACCAGTTCTGAAGCAAGCCCTTGTCATCGTCCTGCAGTGGTGTTTCAGTCACAATTTCAGCATCCGCCTGTACGCGTTAGTGGCTCTTAAGAGGATCTGGCGCATGTGTAAGACGTGGCACGTGGACGAATTTGACGCTCTGACTTCTGTTATTGAGTCCAGTCTTAGCCAAGTGGAAAACATGCCCGGAGCAGGGTAAGCAGCCCCCCTCCCCCTCACTGTACTCCAGCAGAGCAGAGGGGACAAGGAGGCGCCTCCGTCTGTCATCGCACGCGGATATCAGCGCTTGGATGAGGCGGGGCGTGGCCAGGGCCCTGTGAGACGCCTGGTTTCACCACCCTTCTAACTGTGGTCACCTTCGTCTCGACCTTTTATTTTTTTGCTTTCTTATCCTTGATCCTTTATTTTATAAATAATGTTTTACGTAACTTCAGATACTCCCCTTCAGTAGAGCTGAAGGTCCCCATCTTCAGCTGTCAGAGAAGTACTAGGGAGGTGACCGGTCTGGCTTTAAAGACGTGCTCCCAGCTGCCCAGGTGTGCCAACTAAAAATGGAAGCTTTTTTCTCTTTTCCCTTTTTTAAGCAATTGTCTCTATTTCCCAAACAAGATCCTGCACAGATGCTCAGTATCAAACAGAGACGATGTGACTGCTACAGGATGGGGGAGAGGCGGGTGCTGTATAGTGTTCCATACAGGCCGCCTCTCCCACAGCCAGCCCTGTTCAAAGTCACTGCACGGAGGCAGGCTGGAGTATCCCGTCGCCTGGTGTCTGAACTTGCTTCCCCAGCTCTAAGGGAGTGTTGTTGTTTTATTCTTATTATCATTGGTTATCACTATGCAAGAACACCACGGTTTTTATAACTTCCAGAGACCCAGGCAGTATCATAAGTCAATACATAAAGAGTTTCTTTTAGAAGCTCAAAAACAGGGGCACCTGGGTGGCTCAGTCAGTTAAGTGTCCGACTTCAGCTCAGGCCATGATCTCATGGTTCGTGGGTTCGAGCCCCGCGCCGGGCTCTGCTGACAGCCAGCTCAGAGCCTGGAGCCTGCTTCACATTCTGTCTTCCTCTCTCTCTGACCCTCCCCTGCTCACGCTGTCTCTCTCTCAGAAATAAAACATTTAAAAAAAATTTTTTTTTAAATAGAAGCTCAGAAACACAAATATTTATAAACGGACAGATAAAGGTTGGAGGCAGTGTATGAAGCACATGAAGTAGTGTTTGGAAAACCAGTAACATATGGGGGGTCTTTGCTTGACCATCAGGCTCGCAGATGGTGTAAGATTGTGAGTCGTTACGAAGCTTCACGTGGGGGGCCAGGACTGAGGCAGGCCCACGGCCACAGGGTACCGATAGCCCTTCTGCCTCCTTTTACTTCCCACACATTGGTTGAAAAGACGCATTTAGGTGACTAAGTGGGTAAGGGAGGTTTTGACGGCTCAGGAGGAAGATGCTCAATTCAGCAAAAGTAAATACTAAAATATAATTGCTGAGATACAACAGGGAAGACCAGAGGAGAGAGTTAGTTTGGGGACACAGAGCAGGTTAACGGGTGATGGACAAAAGTGCAAAGGAAGGGGCTGACCACCTCTGATACGTCGTACACGGTTCATTGTATAGAAATTGTGGTCCCGGCAAAGACTGGTCGGTCATCGATATTAGTAGCCGACCACGGCCGTGCCTCGAGCTCCTACCTTTCCAGGGANGGCCTTTGTCAGTGTACAGATTTCTCCGTGCTGAAGTCCTGGCTTATCGTTTGCCTTTGGGATGTTTGGGCTGGTGGTTGAGCTCCAAAGTTCCTGGGTAGCTGTGGTTTGATTTCTAAAAACAGTTGGTTTAGCTCCTTTTTTTTTTATTAAGCAATAAAACCCATTTTTACAGAATAACTTAATTCTTTTTAAAATCCTAGCACCAAGTAGGAGATTTAAGCAATAAAAATAAGGAGTCCTGGGCATCGGACCATCTCTGCTCTTCCGATTCATGGCAGAATCGGTTTCGTGGCCGGTGATGGCCGAGTTGTGGGGCGTCAGTGGCAGGCCAGGTGGACACGGTTCTCGTCTCCGTGTGGCTCCCGGTCCGAAGGACAGGACATCAAGTAGACAGTCATACAGATAATAAATTGAATCATGGTGGGTACTCCAGTGGAAAAGCAAGGACTGCGACGAGAGAATGCGGCCTCTCCAGGCTGGGTGGGAAGGGAGGCCTTTCTAAGCCGCCGTCTGATGGGATAGGTAGGCACTGGGCAGATGGGAGTGGCGGACAGTGGCGTCTGGGCGGTCCCGAGGCTGGCGTGCCGCTGTGCGCAGTGTGCCCCGGGGCAGGGCACGCAGGAGGTGAGGAGCAGAGGCCGGCCCGCAGGGCTTCAGTTGAGTGAATTGTTTAAACTCGGGAATGACATCGCTGGGTTTGCTTTTGCCTTTAATTTTAAGTGTGAAGAACAGATCAGAGGCCCGCAGGAGAGAATGCAAGGAGGGGCACCTGGGTGGCTCGGCCAGTTAGGTGTCTGACTCATGATTCAGGCTCAGCTCAAGGTCCCAGGGTGGTGGGATTGAGCCCCGTGTCCGGCTCAGCGTTGACAGGGCAGAGCCTGCTTGGGATTCTCTCTCTGCCCCTCCCCCACTCATGTTTTCTCTCTCTCCTAAAATAAATAAGCTTAAAAAAAAAAAATGGGAGGAAGTCATGTGTTAGTTACTGGGGGGTAGAATAATGGGCAGATTTGAGGTAAGTTAAATGAGAGCCTAAAAGCACCCACTGGATTTAGTGGGAGCCATTTCAGTAGCCTCAGTAGTGGGGTGGAAACCAAATTAAAGTGGGCTAGGAGTGGGTGGGACAATACAGTATGTTGAATCCAGTGATGGGCTCCTTGCTGCCTAAGTTAGCTTAGTTTCTTCACTTGTATGTCTTTAATTACCAAAAAAAAAAAGGTAAAAACAAAGCCTCATTGTGGGTATAATTCTCTCCCAAAACTCTTCTGTGAACTGCCCCGGCAGAATAGCTGTGGAGTATGCGCTGTCAAGGGAGGGCTTGTATTTTATCTTTGGTAACATTTGTTGTTTTTATCTTTTTATTTTTAAAACGTTTTTTAACGTGTATTTTTGAGAGAGCATGAGAAGGGGAGGGGCGGAGGGAGAGGGAGACATAGAATTGGAAGTAGGCTCCAGGCTCTGAGCTGTCAGCACAGAGCCCGACGCGGGGCTGGAACCCACAAACTGTGAGATCGTGACCTGAGCTGAAGTCGGATGCTTTACCAACTGAGCCCCCGGGCGTCCCATAGTAGTTGATAAGGACTTGTGGTTAGGAAGTTGAACAGTGCAGAAAGGTGTCACGTAAAGGCAAGCCCATCTCCTTACCCTGTCCTTGACCCCTTGCCCCCAAAGGTGTCCCCTTATGCTTGGGTGTCCCCTCATGCTTGGGTGTCCCCTCATGCAGTGCACCTCAGGCTAGCTCTCCAGCCCCACCTGATGGTGCTGCAGTACTTTTTTTTTTTTTTCCTTTTTTTAAGATTAGACCCTTTGAACAGGCTGGAGGCTCCAGAACGGGACAGTTCAGGGACTGTGGTCTGGGGCATGTGCCAGGTGTTGTTCCCTGGAGAGAGACTCCTGGGGCGAGGGCCGCCAGGCCAGTGCTCAGCGAGCTTGCTGGGACATGCATCAGAATGGCTACTTTGCTTTTGGGCTGTTGATCATGAATTTGCACTTAAACCACCACCAGCTGTGTTAGAAGTTCTGTCCCCACCCCCTCTGCCTCTGAAAACTTGGCAGATGTGTTAAGACTGTAAAACCTGCCCCTGTGCCATCTGTCTGGTTAGGAGCACCGGGAGTTTGGTACGCACTGTGAATCTTCGGGGTGGAAAAAGCACTGCCAGGCGGAAGCTTGAGGACTGTCCTCTAAGGACAGATTTTGTACACGGTTCCCTTTTATTTTTTAATGTTTTATTTCTGAGACAGCATGAGCAGGGGAGAGTCAGAGAGAGAGGGAGACACAGAATCTGAAACGGGCTCTAGGCTCTGAGCTGCCAGCACAGAGCCCGACGCGGGGCTCGAACCCACAAACCGTGAAATCATGACCTGAGCCTAAGTCGGACACTTAACCGACTGAGCCACCCAGGCGCCCCATACGGTTCCCTTTCAGAATCCTTTTCCCTCCTGTGTTAAGTCCTGCATGTCACAGGCTGCTCCTGTGAGGTCCCCCGTCACTGCTCACTGACGGCCGTCCGTTTCCGCGTCCCGTTGGCGTTGACGGAACGCAGGCCTCTGCGCCATCCATGGGAACCATCCCTGTACTTTTAGGCATGGGGACCTGGGTTCACATCCTGTTGAGTCATTGTTGCAGGACTATGAAACCGTGATTTCTCGGACTTCCATTTCAGAATGTCAAGCTCAGTGTCAGTCTGTGTTGATCTGGGAGGTAGGGGTGTATAAATCTCAGGATAAGATTCCCATGATTTTCCGTCATTCTGACCTTCACACTCCGTGTCTGATTATCTGACTGATCCCCTCACCCCGACCCCGAGCTCTCTCCCTTGTCTGGTCCTCACGCCATATCTTTAATCCTCAGGAATGCCAAGAAGAATTGGCAACGTATCCAAGAGCATTTCTTTTTTGAAACGTTTCACCCAATTAAGGATTATTGTCTGGAGGTGAGTGGAGAGTGTCGTTTATAAATTCCCTGCCATGTCTTTCCTTTCTTTGTGCCACGGCTCTTGGAGGGCTATCAGGAGGGTGAATTTTACCCCCTATGGCATCACCCTTGTGGTGTAAAGGTCTAAGTTTAATTTCATCACTTCGTGCAGATGACTTGCTTGCATTTCACTCGTAAGCAGTGGAAATTGGCAAGGCATTGTCACTTTCTGGTTCTCAGGCTTGTAAACACTGCAAGGGGGAATATTTAAACAGATCTGTTCTGATGTTAAAAGGAAATGGGTGAGAACGTTTATGCAGGTGAGATTTTGTTGTGATAAAGCCCATTGTTAAAGAGCAGAAAGATCTGTCCCTTTGTAACTGGCGTTTTTTCCGATGCTGGGTGAGTAGAATTGTATGGCACATACAGGCCCCGCGTTCATTGTATCCGAATATGTCCGTATACTATGAGGAGCCATTAAATGTGTTTATTACAATTAGCATGTGAATGAACTTCACACACAAATTATTAAAATTTATGTAAATCGTGTCACTTTCTCCTTTTTTCATCTGTAACTATCTTCATGTTCTGCCTTTGAATGTAAAACAGGTGACCTAGGACTTGTCCACAGTGACTTGAGCTGCTGTGCATGTGCAACTGGAGGGACTGCTTACTAATAAGCTGGCCTTTAACAGAAAATTGATCTTTATATTGTGAGATATTCACTCCAAAATATTAATGTGCACTTCTGTTGCTTCGTTGCAGAAATGTAGGATTTTTCAAGGATTGTAACTAACATGCTCTGTTCTGTGTTCTTTAGCGCCCAGAATGCTTGGTTTGACATCTTTCTGAAGGACTCTTACTAGCTCTCTAGTGTTAAGTCAGCACTCTCTATTCAGTTCTGCAGCAGGAGTAAGTCCCTTTTCCCTCTTCCTCCCACCCTGCCCCCCACGCCTCACTGCCCCCGTTCTGTGTATTCTTTTCTCCGCTAACGATACGAGCTGTACTTGTACGTGTAAATAACACAGGGCTCACACATTCTGCCTCTTTCTGCCTCGGGACTGTACTTGACTCCTACCCCCAGAACACTGTGGTCCTTACATGGGTTTAACTTTGCACAGATAGGGCCAGCGTGAAGGCTTGCGCATTGTTACACGTTTACTATTTCGTTTTTACATTGCCTGTTACCTGTGCTTCTGTTTCGTATGTGCCTCTTCATCTTTGATGATTCTCTGGCTCTGTTTCTGCTCTTAGGGAAAGAAAGGAAAGAGGGATAGCTTATGTAATGACTAAGTAATTACCATGCTCAGCGGTGTCACACCGGGCAGTTTACGACACCTCGATGTTCTATTTGAACCTGATTTTATCCTCATTTTACAAATGAGGAAGTTGAAGCCAAGAAAACCTAAGTGGCTGCCTGACATCACAGCTAATAGTCCATCCAAAGTTTGGATTCCAAATTTGTCTTGTGGTAACGAGAATAAAGATCTGGCCTCAAAAGAGCTTGAATTTGACCACTGTTGGAGGTGTTTGGTTATCAGTAAATAGCACTTATCTAAATGTTGCCAACATGAATATTGATCGACCCTAAAACACTTTTTGCATTTATCAAGCACCCAGTGGTTTATTACAGTTAGAAATACCAGAGTGGAAGGGCAGGAACTCCCCTGCTTCCATAGAGCAGATGAGAAGTATGTCTAGATAGATGGTACAAGATAAAATGTACATAAAAGTACATAATATGCTCATTGTGATAGTTTGGGAAAATACATCAGTAAGAGTAAAAACGTATTTTAGACATGTTACCATGTTTTTGTTATTTTTAAGGGAAGAAAATTTGAGATTCTAACCGTTCTCTTTCCAGACCATATTTTACATCCTCCCACGCCTCTCAGGCCTTGTTGAAGACGAATGGATTCCCATTGGTAAATTTACCAGATTCACGGACATTCCTCTAGATGCAGGATTTCAGTGGTATCTTTCCCCAACTCAACTTTGTGAACTGAAACCAGGTGACTGGGCTCAGCAGGACATAGGTAAAGAACGATTTTCATTTTCCCTCCCTTGTTGACTTGGTTCGTCTCCTCATTTCAGTTACTGAGAACAGATCGTTGACAAGACCACTTTTCACTGAAGTGGTGAACTATGCACCTCGGCTTAGAGAAAAGACCGGGGAAAAACGTGCTATAACCCACTAGTCATTTTCACCAGTGAGCTTTGCTGTGAAAAGCCAAGAGAGTCTGATCTGTGTTATTACATCAAGCTAGTAGCTTTTCTTTTTTTTGAAATATTATTCACTGCTCTTCCATCCTGTATTTCTGTAAAAATATAGATTTTAAAAAGAGCTAAATTATGAAATCTCGTTTCTTGGCCCACGTAGGAATAATGCCGAGCTCCTGATTCTAGCCCCCTGTGGGGACAGGTTGGACCTTGCTCATCTGTGCCACCTTCTTTCTCCTGTTTCTTCAACCTTCTGTTACACTTACGGCTTCCCTGGGGTTTCCTTTCCATTTCCTTCATTGCTCACCCCCTCGTCCCTCCGTCCAAGGACCCGGTGCCTCACCTGCTCTGACACCGCAGCCCACAGTCCCCACTCTCGTCACCACAGCCGCCAACCTTGGCCCTCGCTCTGGCCCTCCCTGATCCACAACCACAGAGGATTCTTTCAGAAAATCAGAAATAGCCTTTTTCTCCTCCGTCACCAAGCCCAAGTGGACGTTCCCCTCTAACCATGCCTGCCCTTTATGGGGCATTTATTTGCTGGCTTCTTGCCATCCTGATTTTTCTCCTCCGTCTGACTTCCCTTCAGGAGCTCCCCTTTGTCCCTTAGATCTGTACTTCTCTAAAATGCTAACGTTTCCACGAATCCCTTGGACAGCTTGTTACAGTACAGATACTTGGGGGCCACGCTTAGCTGAGTCCCTATGTCTGGAGAATTGTTTATCAAACACTCTAGATGGTTCACAAGGACATTTTTAGACCTGTCACCTTACATTTATTCGTTCCTTTGACAGAGATTGAGCGATTGCCCCCTGTGTGCTAGACACTGACCAAGTCCCTGCCCTCGAGGAGCTTACGTCCCCCCAAAAACAGTATCATGAACGCAAACCAGAGTAGAGACAGTGACAGAGGCCCAAGACACCTTTCTCAGGACTTGACACTGAGCAGAGACCCATGTGAAGTGAGAGCAGGTCAAGCAGAGATCTGGAGGAAGGGCTTTCCCAAGGCAGAGCAGACAAATCCGTTGTCGTCTGGGTGGGAAAAGGCTGAGGAGGTCTGTGTTTGGTGTGTGGGAAGGAGGAAGGTATGACCCTGGGGTTTCTATGCCACGACTTCAGTTCTCGTATGTCCTGCTGTCCTCACGGGCCTGGCCTCCGTGTAGTGCCTGCTCTCCCTGGACATCTTTATCCGTTTCCACAGTGCAAAACCGCCACCACTTACTGTGACTTCCACCCTCCGTCTGCCTGGCCCCCTTCCCGACCTGCTGGGCACCTGCACCCAGACACACCGTACACTCTAAACTCCACACACAAACTGGATTTCCCTCTGCCCAAACTTGCCTCCTCTATCAACCCTTCTATGACTGGTGCCCCTGGGTCGTCATAGAAGTCCTTCTTTTCCCTCGTGCCGCATGGATCATGCCGCTGGATCGTGATAATTCTGCCTCCCAGATCTGGCCACTTCTGTCTCGCCTTGACTGAGACGGTCTCTGTCCCTGTTTTTGCTTGGACTGGTGCAAAGGCTCCACCTCACCCTCCACCTGGCTTTTACGAGGGGTTTTTCTTACAACACAAAACCAGTACTGTTCTCCCCCTTCCTAAAACCCTTTAATGGCTCCTCCCTGTACAGCAAATTCTTTATCATCATCTACGTGCTTTTCATGCTCCTTCCATGGTCTGAGCCACCCTGTTCCATCCTGGCAGGCCCTGAGCTTACACCGGAGTTCTGCCACTGAGCATCATCTTCGTCCCACATCCTGTGCCCAGGAGCACGCCGTCCCCACCATCTGCACTGCCCTTCCCCCTCTCTGTAAATTCTTACTTCCCTTGAGCCTTCCTGGTTCTCTGCCCCGCCGCCCCCCAGACACTACCTACCCTCACTGTAGTACTAAGTTCTAGGATTTGCTCGTCTCTTCCATCCCTGTGAGCCAAGCACTCCTTGATGGTTCAGTGAGCACTTTGCAGTGGAGCAGAGGAAGAGCCTGGAAGTCTCAGTCCTCCGTTACAGCTCACAACACTGCATTAGAGAGGTCAATAACATTCTGCATACTTGGGGCATTGCTTCAGAGAATATCCTTCATTTTAGAAGAGTTCCCCCAAGTGCTTGTCCAGTAATTTAAGATAAAGACTGTATATTTGTTTTCAGGAATACACAATTTCTATGGAGAATTCCATACTAATACCCTGTTGTTTGTAAGATACACCATTATTTTATGGACCTCCAAGAAAAAATGCAAAAATCTTACCAAACTGTGATACCTTATGGATACTGAGATGTTTCCCAATTCCAGATATGCTAAAACATAAACAAGTGCATCTTAAATTTTCATGAAATGTAGTTGAATTAGAACATTTAAAATTACTACTGAAAATGGCAGTTGTGTCTCAGTCCAAGTCAAGTTCTTTAGTTAATGAATCTCATCCTAAACTATCATTTTAAACTCTTTTTAAAAAAGTGTATATGAATGTTTTTATATACGGGATTATTTTATTTTTCCCTCCCAGGCTCTAACTCAGGCGAAGCCGATGACCAGTCGGAGTGGACTGATGTTCAGAAGAAGATCATCCCGTGGAAAACCAATGTTCCAGACTTAGATCTGGAGCTGGTGTTTCAGGATCGCATTGCCAAACTCGGAAAGTCGATTAGCAGACTGATTGTAGTGGCCTCGCTCATTGATAAACCAACTAATTTAGGAGGTAAAACTAGTTCTCCAGGGGGTTTGCTTAAAATCTTTGGCTCCTGAAAACCTGTAATCAATCCCGTGCTGTTTCGCACGTCTTCTCCTCCTTTCACCCTCCTTGGGAGCCCGGCACCGTGCAGACCAGTGACCGGGCCTGTTCTGTGCAGGGCTGTGCCGCACCTGCGAGGTGTTCGGGGCCTCCGCTCTCGTGGTCGGCGGCCTGCAGTGCACCCGAGACAAGCAGTTTCAGTGCCTGAGTGTTTCGGCAGAGCAGTGGCTTCCGCTAGTGGAGGTGAGTGCAAAGTTTATTATTAAATCGTTTCTTTGCTAAAACTTTCATAGTCCTCTGTCTTCAGGTGTCCTTGCTTTTCCAGTACTTTAGAGTTGTCCAGCCTTCAACAACTTAAAACAGAGCCCCCTCTGTTCTCCTATTCCACATTATCTCTCACATTGTAGTAATTTTAGAAATCCTCAATGTAGAATTCTTTTCAGTAACGTGTCCTGTTGCAACTCACTCTTTGGAATACTTTTCATAAATCTATATAATGCTGGGGAGAAGTCTATATAGCGTATAATTCCTTTATAGTATATAATTCCTTTTCCTTGTAAAAAGCCTTAATTTCATGAAAGGTTTTTTGAAACTCTGACTTTATTCCATGCAAGGCTATAAATGAATAATTTATTACCCTGCTGTTTTAAAATTCATTTTAAGGTAAAACTGCCTCAGCTGATCGATTTTCTGCAGCAGAAGAAAGCGGAAGGTTACACTGTCATCGGCGTGGAACAGACTGCCCGAAGTGTAGACCTGACCCAGTACAGCTTTCCTGAGCGGTCTCTGCTCTTGCTGGGGTAAGAAGATGCATTTCCATCTCAGTCTGGAAAATGCTTCAGAAATTTTATAATTCACCAAGACTCTTGATGTGACACCCGCATCGGGACTTTTCACGCGTCATACTCCTGGAAAGACCCCTACTTTTTGTTTTCTTTCACCCGTTTGGGACAGTCAGGTGAACAGATATCAACCCTTAAATCTTTGTATTACGTATTTCCTGGGGTCGCGGACTTCATTTTGTTAACGTGGCTCTTCAGTGACATTCAGGGTGGCTGAGAAATGTGTGTCTTACAGTGTCTTGAACACAAACCTTTCTTCTGTTTTTCTTCATCAGAAACGAGCGTGAAGGGATTCCAGCAAACCTGATCCCGCAGCTGGATGTCTGCGTGGAAATCCCTCAGCAAGGTATCATCCGCTCGCTCAACGTCCACGTGAGTGGGGCACTGCTCATCTGGGAGTACACCAGACAGCAGCTGCTGAAGCACGGGGACACCGGGTCGTGAAGTTTGTGCCCTACGGGGATGCGTCATCGGTGCTCTTGAAACATTTTTTAAAAACTATGTGTGCTTGTGTAATAGATTCTGAAATTTACCAGGATGATTTGTATTCCTTTTCTTGCAAGTTAATGCCAAAACTTCTTCATGTGCCTTAAATACATTACCATATATTGTCCCCGTTAATAAATATTTTTAGCTAAGTTGCATTGTGTCTTTAATATCTTAAGCGATTGTGGAAATAAAACGTCTTTTAGGATCATTTCCTTCCTAGGGAACAGCACTGTCAGGAATGTGGACTGTGATGGGACTAAGGCAGAATGACAGCAGCCCTTATCTGTGACCACCACGCCCGAACGTCCTGTCCTCCTGAAGCACCTGGGGTGGAGGCCAAGGTCCTGCAGCGGGAGGAATCCTTAGCCTCTGTTTGCTGCTTTATGTCTCCTTATTCCCAGGGAGGGAACCTGCTCCCCTATCGATTCATAATGCTCAGATAATAGGTTTTAATTTACTTTTAAAGCCATGAATTAGGCCATTGTCATTCATAGGAAGTTCTGGAAAAATGTTCATATACTACCTTTGGTCAGAGTTCAGATAATGAAATAGTCTGTATTCTGGGGATACCTGGGTGGCTCAGTGGGAGCATCCAACTCTTGATTTCGGCTCAGGTCAGGACCTCATGGTTCCTGACTGAGCCCCACATCCGGCTCTGCACTGACCGTGTGGAGCCTGCGGATTCTCTCCCAGCACCTCTCCACCCAAAAACAGCGAATGTTTCTTGCACATCATCAACAAGAGTGAGAATGGAGGCCAGGAAGGCTAATTTTCTTCCTGTTCTTCTGAGGGGGGGTTTGTTTGCTGTTGAGATTACCTCAGTATATAATGGTAACCATTTATCACCATTCAGCAACGAACTTCAATCATGTCTGGGTCCTTTTTAAGATTTCAGTTTCAGAATCTGTTACCAGTATATGTTTTTTTTCTTCTGAAGCTTTATTAAAATTTTTGTTTTGTAGAGGAATTGCAAAGATGTACACAGTTCCTATATGCCCTTTGCCCAGATGCCTCTAGTAGGGTCTTCTCCAACCATGAACATTTATCAAAACTAGGAAATTTGGTAACAGTGCCGTTCACTAACTGCAGACTACAGATCTGACCTGTGTTCAGATTTATTTTCCCACAGATGTGCCTTTTCTGTTCCAGGAGCCAGTCCAGGATGCTACATCGCTTTAGGTTTTCGGGTCTCCTTCATTTCTTGCCACCTTGTCTTTCCTGATCTTGACACTTCTGAGTACTGGTCAGGTATTTTGTAAATGTCTCCTAATTTGGGTTTGTCTAGTGTTTTCTCATGGTCAGCCTGAGGTGTCTGGGGCTTTAGGAAGGACCCTGCAGCGAGGACGTACCCTTGTCATCTCCTCACAGCATGGCCGTCTCACCCCGGTCATTTGTCGAAGGCAGCGTGTGCCGTGTTCTTCTCAGTGAAGTTGCTGTCTTTCACTTTCCGCGGTCTGTCAGCAGCTCGCTCACGAAGCCCAGCCCACACTCAAGGGCAGGAAATAAGCTTCAGCCTCGGGGAGGGAGGAGTCCAGGGGGCACCCGTTGAAACAACCACAGTAATTAACACTGTGGGAGATACTCGGAGGCTGTACGGACACAGTCTCCTGAGCATGTTGCCCATGGATTTCAGGACTTGTCAGCGGGTACTGCCTGCAGTGTTTGCATGGTGGGATTCTATGCTTCCCTCATTTCTTCTACATTCGTGACCTGGGATTCTGCTGTGAGGAAGACCAGTCCCTTATTCAGTCCAGTCTTATTCAGACCAGTCCCTTATTTGGCTTTTGTCCTTTTGAACTGTTCCCATTCTTCCAAAGTTACTTGGGTCAACCCCCCTCTCGGCCCCACTTCCAGTGAGTATGTGGCATATATGTCTAATCCGAGTAGACTCATTTATCATAATCTACATTCTAGACTGGAATCCCTCCAAAATCCTGGCTGATTTTACTTTAATGTGCACACAGCCACTTACTAATGTGCACAGTTATGAACCACCCCCCCCACCCCAGGGCCAGAGAAGACCGTCCTAACACCTAAAAATTCCTTTGCGTGCCCCCTTCATAGTTGACCCTTTTCCCCATTCCCAACCACTCATCTGTTTTCTATACTAAGTTTGCCTTTTCAAGAATCCTGCAAATGGAAGCATATAACACATAACCTTTTGGGTCTGGCTTTTTCCACATAGAAAAATGCACGGGAGGCTCATCTCTGTTACTATGAGACTCAGAAGTTCACTCCTTCTGAGTAGTAGTCATCCACTGTGTAGACAGACCTGCTTTCCTCTGTTGTAGGACCTTGAGTTGTTTCCAGTTTGGGGCAATTGTCAGTGAAGCTGCTGTAAACGTAGCTTTTGTTTTCAGTTCTCTGGATGAACTCCCTAGGAATGTGATAGCCGGGTCAACAGGTAAGCGGACGCTTAACTTCATAAAAAATCCCAAACTCTTCCAAAGGGGTTTTACTGTTTTGCGTTCCCTCGGCGGTGACATCAGCACTTGGTACTGTCAGCATTTTAATCTTAAAGCTCTTCTAATAACTTGCATTACTCTACTAACACGGAGCATCTTTTCATGTTACTATTCAATGCTATGAGTAGATGAGACAATATTCACATAATTTGCCCATTTTTTTAAGCCTGGGTGATTTATTTTGGTATAGAGTTGGAAGAATTTTTATTCTGCATACAAATTCTTTGTGATAGGTGATACACAGATATCTTTTCCCAGTCTGCAATTTTTGCAATTTTATCTTTTCATTTTCTTAATAAGGATCTTTCACACAGCATTTTTAGTTTTTATAAAGTTCAGCATTTATAAAACTTTTTTTTTTGGTCCTTTCTAGATTGTGCTTTTGATGTCACTACATACAAATCAGTATTTTCAAATCTAAAATGCCTACCTCCTCTGTATTTTCTTCTAGAAATCCTATAGTTTTGCATCTTATATTTGGGTCTATGATCCATTTCGAGTTTGTTTTTAATAAGGTGTGTGGTGGGTCAGGGTTCACTTTGTTGTTGTTGTGGAAGTACTTTCTCCAGAACCACTTGTTGGAAAGATTATTCTTTCTCCACCGAATTGCCTTTGCACACGTAGATTTTTGGACTCTTTTCTGTTCCACTGACCTCGATGTGAGGCCTTTGCCAGTACTGTACCTAATCACATAATAGGAATCCAACTTTTTGCTCTTTTCAATCCTTTGCCTTTCCATGCAGATTTTAGAATCAGCTTTTGTCAATAACTACACAAAAACATCTTGTTGGGATTTTGATTAGGGTTGTGTTGAACAAATCGGGAGAATTTAAGAGTACTGAGAATTTTAAGAACATTTGAGTTTTTTTTTTTAATGTTTTATTTATTTCTAATTTATTTCTAGGAGAGAGAGAGAGAGAGAGACAGTGTGAGCACGGGAGGGTCAGAGAGAGAGGGAGTCACAGACTGAAACAGGCTCCAGGCTCTGAGCTGGCAGTCAGCACACAGCCCGACGCGGGGCTCGAACCCACGAACCGCGAGATCATGACCTAAGCGAAAGTCGGACGCTTAACCAACTAAGCCACCCAGGCACCCCAAGAACATCTGGGTTTTCTAATCGTTGACTACAGTACATCTAGTTAGATCTTCTCTAACTTCAAATATTTTGTGCTTTGTAGTTCTCAGATACAGTTCTTCTACATAGATTTATATCAAGTACTCCTTTCAGGGTTTTTTTTAGTGCTACTGTAAATGTTTTTTTTTTTTTAATTACAGTGATTCATCGCTGGTATGTGGAAATAGGATTTTCTTTTATATACTGACCTTGTTTCTTGCCATCTAAGATTTGCTTGGTTCTAGCAGCTTTTTTGTCAGTTCTCTGCCACAAACTGAAGTTTGTGTTGAGGAAGACTTTTGGCACCATATGTCCAGTGCACCGGTTCACTTTGTGTCTGTCATGGTTTGGTAATTCTTGTTGGATCTCACACTTTTTCATCATAATATTTCTTACGGTGATCTGCAATCAGTGAGCTGCTTCGACATCACCATTGACATTGCCTTGGGGCGTGGTGAACTTAACTGACAAATGTGTTCTGTTTATAGAACCGGTTTCATTTCTTCCTTCCCAATTTGTACGCTTTTTATTTCTTTTTTGTTCTTGAAGGGGCTAGGAATCCAGCACAATCCTTGAACAGACCTCAGAAGGGATAGCCTTACCCTATTACTGATCTTGGGAAGAAGCATGTATTGTTTTCCTACACTAAGTATGATATTAGCTGTAGGGTTTTTAATAGGTGGTCTTTATTACTTTACCTGTATATTTTAAGTTCAACTTTTTTCTTCCAGTCTTCATTTTTCTGTGCCTATATGAAAATGCTAATTCCCAGGACACACGACAGCCTACTTTCTTCAGGATCTTAACTATAGAGAAACTATAGCTTGTTTTGTTGCACTCTTCAAGTACTGCATTTTTTAGAAATTAAAGGTTTGTGGCAACTCTGTTGAGCAAGTCTACGGACACCATTGGTCTCTGTGTCACATTTTAGTAATTCTCACAGTATTTCAAACGTTTCCATTATTTGTCGTGGGGATCTGTGATCTTTGATGTTACTATTGTAATTGTTTTGGGGCGCCATGAGCTGTGTGTATTCTAACTGTTCCACTGACTGGCTATTCCTGGTCTCTCGCCCTATTCACTTAAGAAAAAACAACACTGAAATCAGGCCAATTAATAACCCTACAGCTCACTTTAAATCAAAAAGGTCGGGCCTGGTGAGGAAGACAGGCCAAAAGGTAGGTCTCCTTTGCCAGACAGCCAAGTTGTGAATGCAAAGAAGAACTCTTGAAGGAAGCTGAAAGTGCTTCTCCAGTAAACACGTAGAGAGTAAGAAAGTGAAACAGCCCTAGTGCTGATACGGAGAAAATTTGAGTGGTCTGCACAGAAGATCAAATGCCACAACATTCCCTAAAACTGAAGCCTAATTCAGAGCATGGTCCTAATTCTTCAATATTATGAAGGCCGAGAGAGGGGAGGAAGCTGCAGAGGAAAAGTCTGAAGCTCACAGAAGTTGGTTCATGTGGTTTAAAGAAAGACGTCATCTCCATAGCCTCAAATTATAAGGTGATGCAGCAAGTATCCAGATCTACCACGGTACTTCATGAAGGCAGTTACACTCACTAAACAACAGATTTCAGTGTAGACAGAACAGCCTTATCTTGGAAGAAGATGCTATCTAATATTTCCATAGCTAGGGAGAAGTCCGTGTCTGGCTTCAAAGCACAGGTTGCCTGTCTTGTTAGGGGTTAAGGCAGCCAGTGACTTTACCTAAAAGCCTGTGCTGGGCGGCTCAGTCAGGGGAGCATCTGACTTTTGATTTCAGCTCAGGTCATGGTCCCAGGGTAGTGGGGTCAGGCTCTGCGCTGAGCAGGGAGCCTGCTTGAGATTCTCTCTCTCCCCCCAACTCGCCAAAATAAAAGCCTGTGCTCTATAAATGGAACAGCAAAGCCTGGATGACAGCAGATCTGTTTACAACATGGTTTACTGCATATTTTAAACCCAATATTGAGAACTACTCAAAAAAGTTGCCTTTCACAATATTACTGCTCATTGGCAATACGCCCGGGTCAACTATGAGTGCTGGCGATGCACCCAGATTGTTGTTTTCATGCCTGCTAATGCACATCCCTTCTGCAGCCCACGGAGTTTCAACTCTCATTAAGAAATACATTATGTAAAACCAGAGCTGCCAGCCATAGTGACCCCTCTGACAGATCTGGGCAAAGCAAACCTGGAAAGGACTCACCATTCTAGATGCCAGGAAGGATGTTCGTGACTCCTGGGAAGAGGTGAAAACCTCAGCATTAACGGGGTTTACGAAATTGATGCCAGCCCTCTTGGATGACTGTGACAGGTTCAGGACTGCAGATGTGGTAGCAACAGCGAGAGGACCGAAATCAGAAGTGGAGCCTGAGGACCGGACTGAGTGGCTGCAATCTCGGGTTAAAAACCTGAGCGGATGAGGAGCTGCTGCTTACGGATAAGCAGACAAAAAGGTGTCATGAGATGGAATCCACTCCTTGTGAAGATGCTGGGAAGTTTGCTGAAATGCTAACAAACAGGAATAGAATAGTAGAGACTCAGTCGACAAAGCGACAGTGGGGTTTGGGAGGACAGACGGCCGATTCTGAAAGCAGCTATAAATGCTATCAGGCAGCGTAAGGTGCCGTGAGAGACCACTTGTGAAAGCAAGAGTCAGTCCGTGGCAAACTTCATTACTTTTAAGAGAACGCCACCGCCCTGATCAGCCCTCCACAGCAAGGCCAGACCCTCCACCAGCAGGGAGGGAAAAAAAAAGTACAGCTCACTGAAAGCTCAGATGCTGGGTAGCGGTTTTTTTTAAGGTACATACATTGTTTTTTGGACCGAACGCTCTGACATGCTTACGTCTTACAGTGTAAACCTAACTTCCATGTGCCCTGAGCAATCATTCATCTGACTTGCTTTGTTGTGATGTCTGCTTTACTGGTCTGGAACTGAGAATGTGCGTCATCTCCACGGTCAGCCTGTTATCTGTATCGGTCATACTTGCCTACGCTGATGCTCCAACCAAAAAAAAAAAAAGTACATGGGTTTTTATAATAGGCTTTAATTTTTCTTAAAATATAGATTTCTTACTAGATTAAAACTAAGCATATTTCATACCATTTTGACTCTTCAGAGCCTGAATGATGGAATCTGTTACTTGAGCGTCTGCTCGTGGAGCAAGTCGTGCCGCTCGCCATGATTCACACCGCCGCCGTCCCCTCGTTCCCGCGGTCAGGGCGCAATTTTGCAAGTTCAGAAAGAACAGTTTCAACCCTGCTGACAAGTTCAGGAATAGCCTAGGACTGTGCAGTTGGCTTTGACGGCTGGAACTGTCCTGCTTCAAATTTTTCTTTGAACTTTAAGTAGTCTCTTCTTTTATCAAAATACTTTATCTGTTGAGAAAAGTGAAGGGAAAGTTTTTGCAGTTTGGAATAAAAGCACAGATTTAAATGGGATCAATTAATCAACATAAGTTGAATAAGTGGCGTAAATGATCTGCGTTCCAGAATCATTCTGAATCCATGCACGTGATATACTAGAGTCTCTGAAGAGGGTGTAGACCTGTGAGCCCTAGCCCCTTTTGAGTTACAGATCCTGTGGAGAATTCAAAGAACTCATGAACCTTCTTGAAAAACGCCCCTGTACTTGAGGTGTGACTCTCACCATGCGGACTGACAGAGCTCACAGGTTCTAACGCTCATGATTTAAAGACACTGTACAAGTTTTTATTAACTGTAAGGTCAATAAATTTCGTAGTTCATCAACCATCATATTTAGCAAGTTGATCTCATCCAGAAACACATTTATGACACATGGTTAAAAATTCTACTTAGAAACTATGTGATGGATGGCAAAATTAAAGACATCCTCCTGGGGCACCTGGGAGGCTCAGGTGGGCATCTGACTTCAGGTCATGATCCCACAGTTTGAGTTCAAGCCCCGCATCGGGCTCTGTGCTGACAGCTTGGAGCCTCCTTTAGATTCTATGTCTGTCTCTCTCAAAAATAATGTAAAAAAAAAAAAACTTTAAAGAGATACTTTTATTTAATCCTCCTTGTGCCTAGGGAATTTGAAGTATCCTGAAACAGTAAAATTCCAGGAGAAAAGCAAGGTCAACCACAAAATTCTGTATCTATATCCGAGCTGCTTTGCAGACAAGGCAGAAAATACTACACATCTTCACTGTCAGAATAAAAAAACACCAGTTCTTTTGTTAAAAGCTTTTCTTAGGCTCCAATAAATAATTTAAGAAATCCTAAGTGACAATCGGACTGAGATGTACACCTCTCGTCAGCTGGAACGAGAGCCACCCCAAGTCTCCCGGGGACGCCGCAGCCACAGGGCGTCCTGCCTGACCCGCGAAGGGACCACTGCTTTCTGCCTCGCCCAGAAACCTGGTCCTTGGAAACCACACTGTCAGAAATTCACTCTCAGTGGTTCGGTCCATAAAAGTGAACCCTCTTACCTCTGCCTAGAGGATCTAAGTTAATCTAACAGAGAGACAGCCTTCATTTCCAACCCAGGGGCAGGGTCTCAAATAAGGGATTTCTGAACATGACATTCATCTTTAAGAAAATCGGACCCCGGGTCCCCTTCTCCATCCGGAGCTGACAAGGACCTGTTTAGATGCAGCCCCGCTTCGTTTCAGTTTCACTACATCCCACCCTATGCCTGGTGGCGGGCTCCTTTCCTCCGCTCAGCGAGGTGCCCGCTGCTCCTCTGGCGTGTGGCCCCCTCCTTCCCCGGTTACGTGTTAACAGATCTGCCAGCCTACAGGTTCAGCTCTGGTGGCTGGGATGGCTGTTCTTTATACGCGATCCCACAGGAAGAGGTGGACAGTGTCTGTACATCTGTGGCAAGTTATCTCTGATGACAGATCCTGTGACAGCTCCAGCTGCCTAACCAACAGTGCCTAACACCTCTGTCTCGGCCTGTCCCGAATTTGGTGCCTCTTGTCTGCCCTCTAATATGTTCCTCAGTGGATGCGCCCCTAAGCACCCCGGCACTCCGACCCCGCCCCCTCCTCACTCGAGTTGTCCTAACAACCCCTGAACTGGGTTCTCCACCCTCCTCAATCCAGCTGTCATGCTGCTGCTGGCAAGCTCTTTCCCCAGCCACACCTGCTCACTGCCCGTGTCGGAAGGTCTCTCTGGGGGTGCCCGCAGACCCCTAAGGTCCGCATCCAGTTCCTCGGTAAGACAGACAAGGCCATTCGTGGCTTCACCTCTGTCCATCTGTCCTCCCTGACTGTGCCCCCAGTCCCTGAAATGCTGGCCAGACAGAGCTACTCCACTTCTCAGATGGGCTTATTTCTCGCGTGTACACACTCTGCCCCGACAGCTCTCCCCCCGGGCCTCGGCCGCCTTGGTTAACAAACACTCCAAGATCCTCAATCAGGGCGCGCGGGCTTCACCAGCTAGGAAGGCGATGAGCATCCGTGGAGAAGGACTGTGTACATGACATGCCAGCGTCCTCAGAGCCGCTACACGGGGTGCGGGACAGCAGTGCGAACGCCCATGCGTTGGAATTTCTAGAGCACTTCAAAGGCTCACACGGAAAAGACAGCATCTGAAATCGATACTGGGATCGGGTCTCTCGGCCAATGCTGGAATGATGGCCCCTCTTCCTCCAACGGCCCGACGGGACACTGTAAACAGGCCTGTTACATGGTGGGGCTGACGGGGGCCGCTGAAAGCCGCAGAGCACCGGCGGAGAGTGACTCGCTGCGGTGACAGCGAGCAGTTCGGCCGTTTGCCACCTTTCTTAGGTCACCCTCGTCTCTCCACACCTTCACTGCTTAGCTGATCTTGCATAAATCATGTTATCCTTCCGGGGCTTAGCTGCTAGTGTCACACACACACAAAGCACGAGACTGAATGAAGATAAAGCTCGTAAAAAAAAAGTCTCACCCAGAATGGACCCAAACGCTACTTGCATTTCCAACCCCTCCCTGCCTGTGTACCCCTGCCTTCCCACACACAGCTCTGGCTCTCCCTTTCTAGCCTCTGGGGTGGGTGAGGCTGCAACAGGCGATGCCTGAGCAGAGCCCTCAGCACAGTGGCCACCACGGTCAGAGGCTGTGGAAGTCAATTCCGGCACGGTGCTGCGCTGCCCACCTCCCTCCTGCGTGGGGGCCGGCTGTGCTCATCTTCACCACCAGCACTCCCGGCCCTCTGCTTGGGTGGCCCTGGCGCAAGCGCAGCCCCAGCCCCTTCTGGCTCCCTGACCTCATCAGTGACCTCGTCCCCCAGCCTTACTCCCAGGATCAAAGCGCAGGCCTTGGCCAGTAAATCCGCTCTCCCGCAGTCCCCATTCTGAGTATCCTGTTCCCCCGCCACCACCCCTCCCCTTTCTCTGGGAGACCTCGATATCAACAACCCGACGGCCACCTTCTTGCTGGCCCCTCTCCTTTCCTCACCGCCGAACTCTAAGCTCAGCAGGGGTTGCTGAGAACAGGGCACCACTAGCACTCGGAGTAAACGCCATGGCCCTGGCCTCAGGTCCCCTCTCCCACCCTGACTTCCGCTGTCCCTTAAGCAGCAGCGCCGGGGTGGTGTCCCGCTTCCCTCCTGGGGTGCGCCTGCAGTAGGCCCCACAGTGGAGGCCCTGGCCTCTGGGCCGCTGTCGATGCTGGTGTCCGTCACCGAGGACAGGGGCACCGGGGGAGAGGCCCGTGGGTACAGGGATGGGGAGGATGCAGAGGGCAAGGCTGGTGCCCGTGAACATCTAACTGGACCGCTCTGCAGGTGCCTCTGGGGCGGGAGAAAGGGCCAGATCGGGCATCAGCTAAGGCCAGGCTGCCTGGGGAGAGTGGGCACAGAGGCGCGCCGGCGCTTCACACGTGCAGGGAAGCATTCCAAAGCGTGTGGCTGCCACACACTCTCAGGGGGAAACCGAGGGCAGTGAACTGTACAGGGAGATGGGGCTTTTGCATTTCAATAGACTAGAAACTTAGGCCTGAGTTTCAAGACCACCATGAGGACTGTGCAGGCTATTTTCTGGGACTGTTTTCTTGCAGGACACGCACAAGGAGCAGTGTGGAGAAGGGGAAGGCGGGGGTCTGGACGAGACACCTGCGCTCAAACCCAGGCTCCGCGCTTACAGGTGACTCCATTTCAATGTGCCCAAGGTTCTTGTCTGCAAAACTAGGTGGCCTTCAGGAGGAGCAGCAGCGGAGGTGGGGGGCACATGGGAGATGCTCAGAGCACTTCCTCAGTAAACGTGAGCTGTGAGCAGGACACAGTAACCTGGAGACAGGGCTGGCCCTCCGGCATGGATGGGACTTAGAATAAGGAAGTAACAGGCTGGCAGTAAAAACAAACAAAAAATCCTTTATGACGCAAAGAACCGAGGTGTCCTGAAGGTAGGGGAGGGAGAGGGCCTGCTAATGGGGGTTGGAGAGAAAGCAGTGGGTTTCCAAGGACAAAGAGAAAATAAAAATAGGACCGAAGTGTGACTTCCAAGGGGCTAAGACAGTGATTCCCAACCTAACAGCCTGGAGAACCACAGCCAGTTTGAAAGACTTGGTTTCTATTTCCAGACATTCGGTAAATCAGACGTGAGGTCTGGGACACAGCCATTTAGCAAATCTCCACATGATTGAGCCGTGATCAGAGTGGAAAATCATGGCAACACTGTCAACAGACAGGTCTCTGAGTGACAAAATTCTCCTAAGATGCAGGGGTGGGGTGAGAACAGAAGCCACCAACATCCCAGCTGTGACCCGCCTCAGGGCAGAGTCCTGCCCTGTTCTCAGCAGGGACCTTGGGACCACAGGGCCAGAGAGCCCAGCGAGAAGGGGCCAGCACAGGCAGTAAAGGGAGCTGGGCCTTCCAGGAACCGAGTTTGCTCAGCCCAAACGCCCACACTCTCCACCTGCTAGTTAAACCAGGTGGTCACGGCGCATCAGGCTAATGGGAAAACCAGGGAGGTAGAACACTGTTTGCCTGAATCGTGATGCAGTCCGATCACAAAGGTTTCTATTTCTATGTCAAGTTAGACATTGAGTCTTCACAGGAATCCCATGAGATTGGTTGCATGAATCGGACTGCGTTCACTCCCAGCCCGGCCCTCCCGGAAGACCGCCACCCTCCTGCGCGCCTCCGGCTCCTCATCTACAAATGTGCGGTGTGACAGCCGCGACCCTAAAAGCACGTCATCTCTAAGATGATCTGTTCTCGCGCTACCTGGTATACTTCGCGGCAGCACGGCGGGAGTGAAAAAGCACAGACAAATTCAGGTTCAAATCTTCCGTCGGCCAGCTGGGCCTGACTTCTTACAGTTCTGCCCCTTACGGACCAACACCAAACAGGCTACCTCAATGTCCCGCACTTCGGATACCTCCTCCAGCACTGAGAGCAAGCTACCCCCCTGAAAGGGCCCTGACACAGGAGTGTCCACACTTAAGACAGGACCATCTGCTGAGCTCTGTGTCAGCTCCCCTCCCCCGCCACTCCCAGATACAGGGCAGGCAGTGCACAGCAGAGAAACACCTGTCGGGGCAGATGGTGGCAGATGGTGGCAGAAGCCATCCTACGAGCATCCTTGTCCACTTTCCAAACCATTCTCCTAGTACTCTGGGTATATGGTCATATGACCGGGGCTGGGCGACAGGGAATGCTTTATTTCTTCTGACAATAGCTCTAGGCCCACGAACTGGCCAACCCTTACCCAAGAATCAATACTCTTCCTAAGATCCTTAAGAAAGCTACCCATTTGGTGGGTCAAAATTTTTGGTGATGGTCTCTGTTTTCAGTGATCTTTAAGGTGTCAGGTGACTTCTCCCAAATGCCTCCCTGATGTAAGTACATACAACACATCTGGATTACCAGAGGTTTCTCTGCGGCTCACAGAAACTAAATTGCCTGAGACAGGGCTTTGTTTGCTGACGACCACTCACCCTGTAAGCTCTATGCCTTTAACAGCGAACAGAAACACATTCGAGTGTGCCTTACCCACTGCTGGGGACAACTTGATTCAAAAGAGCTTCTTAACTTCTTGCACCGAGAAGGGTCCTCTGTGTTCTCATCTAAACACTTCCAGTACGCATCCCGGGCTCCCCAGCAAGCCTGCCTTTCTTTCATAGATGGGGCTGCCATTCGTTCCCAGGGGGCTCCAGCTGTCGGCGGAAATAACATTTGATGTTAACAAGGAACGTGTCATTTCAGGGAGAACGCTGTCGTTCCCGCCCACCTCGCCCTCTTAATGATGCAACTGAAATCAATCAGTTCTTAATTAACGATCCCATGAGAACACCTGCTTTGGAAGCTGATCTCCTCTACGGAACTGGATCCACTGCTGGGGGGACAGCCTGGTCCCAGGCAGCCCGAGTGAGAAGTACGGGGGTCTGGCACGGGGCCGTCCCTTGGGGGGGGGGCTCATGTAACCTCTAGGACTTGTTTCCCATCTGTAAAACGGGGCAGCGGTGCCCAGTTTACAAGGTTGCTGTTGGAACCGAACTTCTGGACAAACAAGTGCACGGGGACAAAGTTACCCAGCAGGGCCGGGAGCGCTATCGAGCCCTGCCTGAGAGGGGCCCGAGGAGCGCGNCCACGCTCGCCCGCCGGGACCCCACCGCGAGCTGACCTCTCACCCGCCCAGAATCAGGTTCCCTCCGGCGCCGACGCGGGAGCCAAGGGTCATGGAGCCCAACAAACTGGGGGAAGAAGGCGCGGTTGCAGAGTCCCGGCGCCGGAGGGTCGCCTCGCCCGCTGGGGCTCGAGCGGCGTTAGAACTCACCGCCCGGAGAATGCACCTCACGCGGTGAATCCGCCCTCCAGCTTGGAATGACCCCTACGGGACCCCGTTCGCCGTTCGGGGAGGGCGGGACTTCCGGCACCGCTCTCTCCCTCTATTGCCGCGACTTCCTTCCGGACCTACGGGGGCGGAGGAGGCGGCGCCTGGGGGTGTGGAGGTTGAGAATGGGTGTGACTCTGTCACTGCTTTGAGAGGCCTTGACTCTATTGTTATGTAAAGCTTCTCTCCCCGCGGCTTTTAAAAGTTGTGACGAACTGTGCTCCTTTAGTAAATATCGGTGGCCTTGTATATTTCCTCCTCCGGCGCTGCCTGGAAGGCTTGACTGGCAAGCCCTGCCGGAGGGCAGTTTGGGGTGGAAATTTGCACCCGAGGGGTTAAGAGCTAGACATAATGTTACAGATGAAAGCTTTACTCCTCTTCCTAGACAGAGATATGTAGAGACAGAGATAGAGATGGAGATGATAGATATGGAGAGGGGAGTGGGGGAGAGGAGAGAGGGACACGACCCAGGAGACAAGGCAAAACAGTGAGTCAAGCTGCCAACCCTAGGCCTTGGGTCCCCAGTTCCATGGGTGAGATTGCATCCTGGTGCATTTCTCAACATCACCACCCTACCTCGAACCCTTGAAGCTTGCTTCTGTGCCTGGAAAATGTCTTCTTAGTTGATACTTGGAGACCTCTGGTGAGAGAGAATGTGAAAGCAAAGTTCCATTCGGCTGAGATGTGATAGTTAAAATGTGAGCCTGATTACAGTTTACAGACCGGATCCGTGACTTGGATATAAAATTTGTGGAAAATGAGTACAGATTGGTCAGAAGAATGGAGAAAATAAATATTTGTAATACTGATTTAATCTTACTCGTGTTTTTTTTTTTTTACCTCCCCCAAATGCTAAGGTATTTTATTTTTAATGTTTGTTTTTGAGAGAGAGAGAGAAGGGGAGGCACAGAGAGCGAGGAGACACCGAATCCGAAGGAGTTTCCAGGCTCCGAGCTGTCAGCACAGATCATGACACGGGACTCGAACCCATGAACGGTGAGATCATGACCTGGGCTGAAGTCAGACACTTAACTAACTGAGCCACCCACGTGCCTCTACACTAAGGTATTTTAAAACAAAATGGAAAGAGTTGCTCCAGATATTTTGAAAATAGCTATTTCTAATATATAAACACGTTAATATCTCTGAGCAGAATCTTTAAAAGGCCCTTTATGGCTAAAGATCCGTCAGTCATATGGTGTCTGCTTCTCTTAACATATTCCATCTGCATCATCTAGTCCTGTTCGCATTCTATAGTGCTTATAAAACTCATAAACAAGGTACAGTTCTGCACTCGATACTGGTGTTTGATATTTTCCAAATTACATATATGCAGATTTTCAGGGCAGCAATGTTAAGCTAAGTACTAGCAAACATATGTTCTCCAATATGGGAAGTATTTCTGTAATAGTTAATGGACTCGGACAATAGTGGCATGCCTTATCTGTACCACGGCCACGTGTTTCTTTTACACTCTGTCTACCCCAAGGACAGTTTATATAAAGATAATATCTTCCAAGTATAACTGATGAGATATAAGAAGGATGAAAAGAAAGGGTCTTGGATGACATCTGAGTTGAAAAAAGAAATATGTTTCAATTTAAAAATGTTTAAGCTTATATGTACTTAATGATAAATATATAAAAGTGAAACTTGACTGAATTACAAAGAAAAAATATATAGGTTTATTAGGTTAAATTATTAATATGTTAAAAATAAATAGGTTTAATTATTTCCTATTAGGTGTAATCTTAATAAGCCTTTCTCAGTGATTTTTAAGACAAGCAAAGGCAAGTAAAAGTCAATAAGGATATAGGAAATTTGAACATGATTAAAAACTTACCTAATGAGGGGCGCCTGGGTGGCTTAGTCGGTTAAGCGTTCGACTTTCGCTTAGGTCATGATCTCGCGGTTCGTGGGTTCGAGCCCCGCGTTGGGCTCTGTGCNAAAAAAACAAACAAAAAAAAACTTACCTAATGAATATATACTGAGCACAACCAAAATCAGAATATACATTTTTTTTCAAAGTAAACATGGCATGATCCCCAAACAAACCACATACTTAGCTGTAAAGCAACTCAACAAATTGTAAAGATTGAAATCATTTGGTACATGTTTTTTGACCATTATGCAATTAATCTAGAAATCAATAAAGAACTATAACATGCCCATTTAAACTCTTGTTAAGAAAAGAGTCACAATGGGGCGCCTGGGTGGCTCAGGTCATGATCTCACGGTTCGTGGGTTTGAGCCCCGCATCAGGCTCTGTGCTGACAGCTAGCTCAGGGCCTGGAGTCTGCTTCAGATTCTGTGTCTCCCTTTCTCTCTGACCCTCCCCTGCTCATGCTGTCTCTATCTCTCTCTCAAAAATAAATAAAATATTTAAAAAAAAAAAAGTCACAATGGAAATGAGAAGATATTTTGAGCTGAATAATAAAATACAATAGCAATGCCTGTGGAGTGAAGCTAAAACAGTACTTAGAGGAAATGTTATAACCTTAAGTATATTTGGAAAAGAGGCTAAAAGGTCTTTAGCTGAACATCCCCTTTCAAGAAGTTAGAAAAAGGAAAGCAAAATTAAAGAAAGTGAAAGGACAGGTTATTTTAAGCACAGGAATGAATGAAATGGGAACTGAAAGTAGTGTGCTGGAGATAGTCAGTACTGACTCAGGAGAGCAAATTGTGCACAGCTGTCCCCAACCCCATGGTCACGAACATCAAATTAGTGGTTTGACGTTGCCCATGATGGTAGTATTCACATAATAAAAGACTAATAAAATTGACAAATATCTGAGAGTATTGAACAATAAAAGGAGGGAAGTTGACCTGTATCAATAATGAAAACTGGAGACATCAAAAAAGTTAGGACATTTTATGAACAATGTAATGCAAATAAAATTCAGATAAACGCACAAATTTCAAGCAAAACACAGCTGGCTGACTCAAGAGTGAAAAATACAAATCTTCCTAAGCCATAATTTGAATCAGTGGTAAAAAATTTCCACATACAAATTCCAGGTCCACAGCTCCATCAGTGAGTTCCTCTAAACTCTGAAATAATTCCATTCTTACTGTATGAAGCTCCAACAATTTTTGTACTAATTACAAAATCCCCCACTTCTGAAACACCAAAGTCTTTGGAATTCATTAGGTGAAAATGTGACTTCACTAAGCCACGAGGCTCTTTATAGGGTTAAATAGGCTCTTTATGTACTTAGGTGACTACATGTTTTGCTGCAGAAATAGTAATGTTTGAATACTGTTTTTTGACTATAGGTGCTCTCCCAGCTGAGAGCTGAGAGGGTTGAGAGTGTTACATAGAAAATAAATATTGTATTGTTCCACAGTACCTTTCCAATGTCCACAAAAGTCTGTATTCCAAAACACGTCCAGCTCCAAGAATTTCAGATAAAATGTGTAGACTTGTACAGAAGAATGTTTTTATGACTTAGGGGTCAAGAAGAATTCTTTTAGCCACAAAGGGAAAGATCAATAAATTCAATTACATTAAATTGAAGAATTTTTGTTTACCAAACAATACCATAAAGCAAGTGGAACAGACAAAACCACAGTGTGAGAGAAGTTTGTAAAGCAAAGAATTGGTGCCCAGCATATAAGAAGGAGACAATGTAGTTTTTAAAATAGGCCAAAGGCTCACATAGGCACAGAACGAAAGAGGAAATAGGTGACCAATATAAGAAAATACCCAAATCCTTGTTAGGAACCACAGACTTAAACTTGCACGTCACAACGCAATGCTGTTAGACACCAGCCAGAACAAAGAATAGTTAGAGAGTCTGGCAGTAACAAGTTTAAGAGGGATGAAGAAGGATCCTCATACGTAGACGGTTATAGAAATTGATATAATCGCTTTGGACATTATCTAGTGAAGTTCAAGGTACACATTCACTATGACTCAGCACTTCTATTCTACAGACTCACTAATACACACGCAACTTTGTTATAGCTAGAGACCGTATATGCCCTAAACTTATATCAACAGTAGAATGGATAAAGTATGGTATGGTCATATTATGAAATACGATACAGGAATGAAAGGAAAAATTATAGTCCACTTACAATAATGGGATGTATCTCATCTTGAGTAAAAGCAGCAAGTCAATCAAAGAATAGATGCCCTGTATTTCCACTCACCTAAGGTTCAAAACCTGGCAAAACCCAGCTACACTGTTTAGGAGACATAAACAAGTAGTCGAACTATTAACAAATGGAAGAGGTGAACAGGAGCCTTCTAAGGGGCCGACAAAGCTTTCTTTCTGGACTTGGGTGTTTGCTCTGTAATTATTCTTCAAATAAACAGTACAAGTACGTTTTATTCACTCTTCTGTATGAATGATACAGGTCACAATTTTTAAACAAATAGGGTAGTGGTTTAGTCTGAAAAAGGTCATCTTCAGTACACAGAAAGGTCAGAAGGGTCACACAGAACATTTATAGTGTGAGTACATTTTGAATGGATTTAACGTCTTCTGTGTTCTTCTAGGTCAAAAATCACTAGTCCCTCATAGTGTCACTGTGCAGCTAAGCAATGCCTACTGGTCAGTGGTACACAGACAGAAAAGTATTTATTTTTTAGTTTATTTAGTTTATTTTTTGAGAGAGAAAGAGAGCAGCGGATGGGGCAGAGAGAGAAAGGGAGAGAGAGAATCCCGAGCAGGTTCTGCACCATCAGTGCAGAGCCCAACGCGGGTCATGAAGCCACAAACCTGAAATCATGACTTCATGAGCCAAATCAAGAGTCAGACGCTCAATGGACTGAGCTACCCAGGCACCCCTAAAGTATTTTTTATAAGGTCTATTTATTTTGAGGCGGGGAGGGGCGGAGGGAGAGGAAGAAAGAATCCCAAGCAGGCTCCATGCCGCCAGCACAGAGCCCGACGTGGGGCTCGATCCCACAGCCATGAGTTCATGGCCTGAGCCCTCCCAGGCGTCCCCAGACAGGAAAGTATTACCACAGAGGTTCAGTGAACTAAAGTAATGGTACCCACCCTTACCTCCAAGGAGGTCTGTGGTTCACCCATGGAGAAACACGGATTTATCCGACAGCGCACAAAACAACTAGGAAAGAGACTCCTTGAGATGCTGAGAAGGCCAATGAACAAAAATAATACAGGGTAAGAATTGCAAAAGCCAGGCTCGACTTATAAAATCCGGAAGGCTGCGGGCAAGAACCAGCGTGCCGAAAGATGATTTCACACGTGTTGTCCCGCCACGGAGGGAGTATAGTCTCCTGGCGTGTGTGGGGGAGAGAGGAGGCGAAGAGAAGTCCACGTGAACAGGTGCAAGAGAGCTATGCTGGCCATTGGTGGCCGGAGGAAACTAGGAGTGGGCACATCTCTGGTCTGAACTCAGCAGATCCCCAAAGCAGGGCCGGGCAGGGCCAGCCAGACCCAGGAGCACTGAAATCCTATGTGTTGTTTCTCTGTGGCTGCCCACAGACGGTTATTTATAATCTGTCCTGTTGTACAAAACCGCGTCGCGGACGCCCACGCAGGCACCCAAACAAGAGAACTGCTTCCGTCGACTTGCGTGTCGCTGCAAAGATCCTTTTGAATCTCCCGTAGGTCTCTGCGCCAGCTCCTGGTCTCTCGTCTCCCGTGAGCTACAGATAGACAGGCTCCCAGGGGCTGGCCGCCTTCCTTCTTTATTTTTTCCTTTGCTTGCATCTTCTCTCCTCTGTTTTCCTTGGCGAGCTGATTCACCCTCAGAGCATCGGCTCTCACGTCTATCAGAAAGATCTGCTGAGTCTACATTTTCGTCCTAAAGGAACCTTCCCTCCTGGACATCCCCTCTGTTTGCCCTCCATTAGTCCAATAAGCTCACAAGTGAACCCCTGGTGTCTTCTCCCCGGAACAGCTTTTCCCTTTCTGCTGGTTCCGCAAGTTCTCTGTCTGCCAGGCAGGGACTTGTGAATTCTCTTTCACGCTTCCTGCTCTGGACTCATGTAGCCAGTGTATTTCATGGGCATTAGGTGCCTACTCAGTGCCAGGCACAGTGCCAGGCTGTGGGGAGAAAAGATGACCGGGGACGGGTCTCAGCCCTTGAGAAGATCAGTCTAGTGTGGGACGTGGGGCACCTTGTCCGCTAACAGGCGGGACTGAGCGCTACCGTAGAGGCATGCGTGCACCCAGTACAGGGGGAGATCAAATAGGAGTTCGCCCAAAGAAATCCAGAAGGAAAATGCAGGCTGTAGTTGAGGCAGCGAAGTGATTAGATACAAGGGGAGGTTCTGGAACCAAGATGGCATGAATCCTACCTCTCCCAAACCGAAGCTGTGTGACCCTGGGCAGGTTACTGGAGCTTGGCACATACCGGTTTCCTCAACGGAGATTGTGAATGATCAGCACACTTACCTTAGGTTTCTTGTAAATGTTAAATGAAATGATCCCTGCAAAGCACTTAGAACAGTGCCTGACACACAAAAAGATTTCACTCATTTGCTTATTCAGTGTGTGTCGGGCGCTGGTCTCGGGCCCGGGAGGCATCAGAGAACAATACAAATGAACCCTCACACCCTCATGGAATGTGCATTCTAACAGAGAGACAATAGACAACAAACGTAAAAAAGAAATTCTATAGGAAGTATGACAAAGAAGCATTATAGGACAAAGAAAAAGATAAGTGTCAATTATGAATATTGTATTTTAGAGGTCGCTTGATCTTGGACTTAAAGGAAGAGAAGTTCTTTAAAGAAAACACTATGCTTCACCAAATCAAAGATGCATTAATTGTAAATAATTTGCACCATTATTTTATGTTCCACTAAGAAATTTCCAAGTCCCTCCCAATTAAACTGTAATGCAATCCCTTTTTCTTTCATTTTTAAAAATTTTAAAAATATTTTCTTGTAACGTTTATTTTATTTTTGAGAGACAGTGAGAGACAGAGCATGAGCAAGGAAGGGGCAGAGAGAGATACACACACAGAATCTGAAACAGGCTCCGGGCTCTGAGCTGTCAGCACAGAGCCCGATGCAGGGCTCGAACCCATGGACTGTGAGACCATGACCCGAGCCGAAGTTGGACGCTTAACTGGCTGAGCCACCCAGATGCCCCTGCAATTCCTTTTTCTTAACTAGGATTCTTAGCTTAAATTTAGTAAACTTATCTAGGTATATTTATGTATGAGTTTTTAAAAAATCATATCATACATACAGAGGAAGGAAAGCAAAAGCAGAAATTGACTAAGGTATTGTATTCCTAAAGCTTCTTTATATTTAGAGTTCTGGTCCCTGGAATCCCTCTCTGATCTAGTCACCAATGTGTTTTTCCTCCAATCATACCATCTATGCTGTTAAGCGCTTTGAGCAAGTCCTCATCTTCTCCCCTTTCCTTCTCTTGGTCCTTAAAAGGTTTTTGTTTTCTGTTTTTGTGGGTGTTTTTGTTTTTGTCTTTTTTGTTTAGAAAGAGAAAGAGAGGGAGAGAGACAGAACGGGGGTGGGGAAGGAGGAGAAAGAAAGGGATTCTCTCTGCGTAAGCCCCCAACAAGGGGCTCAATCTCAGGACTGTGAGATCCTGACCTGAGCAGAAATTAACAGTCAGACACTTAACCCCCTGAGCCACCCAGGAGCCCTGCCTCTCTGGGCTTTTAAAGATTTTCAGATCCACAAAAGGTGATGAACAATGCCACCAACTTTGTAAGTAGGTATAAAGTGCCCACTTTTCATTCCTGTTTTGGGAATGTTGCTCAACAAGTTGGAGTCGCCCTCTGCCCACCCCCTCCCTTAACATTTTGACTGGGAGAGGTTAAGAGCGCCCCCTTCTGGTCTCCCAGATTTTCGTCTAAGCCACTGACCCTGCAAATTTGGATGCCTAAGTGCACGCAGTCGGTGACAACTATGTTTTATAACTGGGATCTGGTGACTCTCTACTGTCAACTGCAGGACACATCCAAGTGTCCAAGATGCAGAAATGTGGGGACAAAAATGAGGGTATTAGAGTCAATGAAATACTGCAGTAATAACTTGGTGATCTTTTCTCTGGGTGTTTGCTCTTTGTCGGGCACTGGGCTGAACGTTTCATAATTACAATCCCGTTTAATCTCTATAACCACCCACTGAAGTAGGCACTCGATTATCCCCATTTTATAGAGCTGTAATTTTACAGTTTCTAGTAGCCCCATTATCAAAGTACAGCAGGAACAGGTGAAACTAATTATAGTAATATATTTCCTATAACCCAATATATTTAAAATATTATCATTTTGTCCTGTAATTAATAAGAGTTTGCTTTTCTTTCATACTAAGTCTTCTTTTTATATTTGAAAGAGAGAGAGAGCATGAGCAGGGGAGAGGGAGAGGGAGAGAGAATCTTAAGCAGGCTCCACGCTCAGCACAGAGCTTGACATGGGGCTCAATCCCACAACCCTGAGATCATGACCTGAGGCAAAATCAAGAGTCAGAGGCTCAACCGACAGAGCCACCCAGGCGCCCTTCATACCCAGTCTTCTAAATCTAACATGCATCGTGTATTTTAACTTAAACACATCTTAACTTGGACTGGTCACATTTCCAGTGCCCGATAGCCGCACATGGGTAGTAGCTACCCCCCTGGACAGCTCAGTTACAGATGACAGATGTAAACTGTAAGACTCACATTATGTATGTGACAGAGTGCAAACACCAACTTAGATCTTGACGAAGGGCTGTGCTTCTGGCCTGTAGCCTACAGGAGGAAGAACCTTCTGGGAAGAGCAGGAAGGCGATACTAATGGTCAGACTTGGGGCCAAGCAGGGCTCTTAAAACTGTAAATGGCTGACTTTGGCTGAGACATTGGATATAGGTCCCCTCTATCGCTGGAGCCAATCTCAACTCTTTTTCCTCTGAATTCTGACCCTTTCACTCACTCACTCACTCACTCACATGTCAGCAGACATCCCTTCAGCCCCTGCCACTGGTCTGGGGTTGCTTCGCTCATGCAGACACGGTCCTGGCGTCAGGTTGCTTCCAAGCTCTGAGCGCTCATCAGGCCTCGTGTAATGGATCCTCTGTGGTTTCCGCTCTATATCTTCCCTCGCATCCACCTTGCCCTGCACCCCTTGAGCAAACGGTCAAAGTGCAGCCTGCGTCTTGTGGCCCCATTCCCTGAGAACAAACAACAAACAGCTATTTGATCTCTGGGCCTCAATTTGGGGGAGAGGGGTTGGGGAGGGGTCTCTGTAATCTTATCTGCCCTGCCCCTCACCAGGCCGCCCTGGGCCAGGCTGATTTCCTCTCTGCTCCTTCAGTCAGGCCCTTCATGGCCCTACACCCACCCCCTCATTTCCTTGCTTTACTACCTCTTACCTCTGCCTCCCTGATGCCCTTCTCCTCCCCACTCAACAGTCAATCCCATACATTCTGCCAGACTTAGCTGACAGAGATCCTTCCAGAAGCCTGGGGGATAGGACACCACATTCATTTTGTGCTTTCCCAGCAGAGCTGTTAGTTAACCCTCGCCACTCATTTCATGTCTGTCCCTTGATCCTCTCAGCTCTACCCAGAGCAGGGATTGATAATCTCCTGATTATTCCCCATGGTACGGAGACCTTGGGACTGCACGCAGAAGACGCTTAGGAACGCCACTTGCCATTTGCATGCAAGACAGGAAACAAGTAGCGAAAAGAGGAATTGCATCCTTTAGTACAGGACGTCTCTCCTTTGATCCACAAACACTTCCCGAGGGTCTTAGGTACCAAGTCTGATCTACTGGGAAGCAGAGCTGAGTCCTTACCTTTCATTCATTCATTGTTTGGAGGTAGGAGTTAGGCATGACATCCCAAAGCCACATGTGATAAATGCTCCACCACAGGGGAGCCTGGTGGCTCAGTCAGTTAAGCGTCTGGCTTCAGCTCAGGTCATGATCACACGGTTCGTGGGTTTGAGCCCCACGTCGGGCTCTGTGCTGACAGCTCAGAGCCTGGAGCCTGTTTCGGATTCTGTGTCTCCCTCTCTCTCTCTGACCCTACCTTGCTCATGTTCTCTCTCTCTCTCCCCGAAATAAATAAAACATAAAAATAAATAAATAAATGCTGCACCACAAAAACATAACAATTATAAACATTAATGCTCCAAATATGGCAGCACCCAAATATATAAATCAATCACAAATATAAAGAAACTCATTGATAATAATACCATAATAGTAGGGGACTTCAACACCCCACTCACAGCAACGGACAGACCATCTAAACAGAAAACCCAACGAGGAAACCATGGCTCTGAATGACACCCCGGACCAGATGGACTCAACAGAAATATTCAGAACATTTCATCCTAAAACAGCAGAGTATACATTTTTCTCCAGTGCACATGGAACGTTCTCCAGAATACACAATGTGATAAATGCAAATCCTGAGCTATGGGCCAAGTGCTGTGAGCAGAAAGGACAGAGCAACACATTCTTCCTGGGAGACCAGGGGACCTTCGCTGAGGATGTGAACTTTGAGCTCACCTAAGGTGTGCGTGGACATTTTCCACATATGAAGGGGAAAGAAGGCACTTCAGCAGAGAGACCCACATGTGAAAGGCCTGGAGCCGTCTGTCAAAGGCACTTACGGCCAACTTACTGTTCTTCAAACTCGCTAAGCACTTCCCTGCGTTAGAGCCCTTATGCCAGCTGGTCCCCGGAGTCCCTCTGCCTGGAACATTGCCTCCCACCACCTGTTCTCCAAGTCATTGCTCCCAGATCCTATCTGATCTCCCTGTTGAAATGGAAATCTGCCCCCACCTCCTTCATTCCATTATCCCAATATCGGTTTGAATTTTCCATTGTTGCTGGTTTAAGATCTCAAATTAATCCATGGGTGTTTGTATATTTATAGCCTCAGCTGGGTAAATCTGTCCCTCTGTCTATCTATCTATCTACCTAATATCTGTCTATCTATCTACCTAACATCTGTTTATCTACCTGCCTACTATATATGTATACATGTATCTTTATATATCTATGAATCTATCATCTATCTAGACAGCTAAGTTTATACTAGGTTGTTCCCTCAAACCCCATACATTTCTGCTATTGAATTATTTGCTGATTACTCAGAGAGGTATATTAAAATATGTCACTATAATGATGTATTTACTTATTTCTCTTTTTTGCATTTCTAAACCATTATAATAGCTCACAGCTGTCACGTTTGGTGTATAGAATCAATATAAAGTCCCTTTTTACTCATTTAGTATTTCTGGCCTTGAATGAGATTACATTATCTGATATTAGTCTTATCTTTCCTTTCTGTGGCATTTCCTTGGTAAATATATTGTTCGATCCTTGATTTTTAACCTTTCTTTCCCCTGTGATTTTGTGTTCATCTTACTTACTATGCACAGCCTACAGTGACATTTTAAAATCTCATCTGCGAATCTGTTTTTAGATGGGTGATTGTAATATATTTTCATTCACAAGGATTATGAATATGTTGCACATCATGGCAGCCTATCCTGGCCTGCTTCTAGGAATTTGGCCTGCTATCCTGGCCTGCTTCTAGGAATTTGGGACAAATGGGAGCCCATGGTCCATATGGCTAGTAAAAGTTATGAATCAAGCTGAAAACAAAGGATGTTCTATCCTTTACCTTGATAAATGTGGCTTCATCGTGCCAACATTATACAACACATTTAAAGGTAGAATTTTTATATGACTAAAAGTTGCAAAAGAGTCAAAGATGGATGAATTAAATTAAATAATTTAAATTAAATTAAATTAAATTCCTGCATATCTTCAAGTCCTATTGGTGGGTGTCTGTTCAGACTGTTATAACAAAATACCACAGATTAGGTGGCTTGTAAACTACAGAAATCATTTCTCACAGTTGTGTAGCCTGGAAGTCTGAGGCCAGGGTGCCTGCAGGGTCAGGTAAGGGTCCTCTTCTGGGTCAGAATTCTCCTGTATCCCCACATAGCAGAAGGGGCTAGAGATCTTTTTATAAGGGCACGAATTGTATTCATGAAGGTTCCACCCTTGTGACCTAATCACCTTCCAAAGCCCCCCCCCACACCTGAGAGGTTAAGAGTTTNAGAGGTTAAGATTTCAACATATGAACTGGGGGGGGGGGGACACAAACATTTAGAGCATTGCAATGGGTAAGTGGTATTTAACTAACTTATACAAAATATTTATATTTATTTTGCAAAATACATATTTCTTGCCTTCATTTCAGCAAAATTATGTTGCTAAAGAAGTATTTTCATAAGAGATGGAAGGAGAATGGCAGAGGAGAATCCTGAGCTCACTTCATCCCACGGACACACCGAGCTTACAGCCACGTTTGTGCAACAAACTCTGGAAATGACCCAAAGACCCAACAGACTGGAAGGTCTTAACAGTTAATCGTAGAGATGAGGCCACATTGAAAAGGGTAGCAGCAACTGGGAACCAAACCCCAAGTGAGAGATCACAAGCCCAGAGAAGCAGAGGATCAGACCCCACATCAGGCACCCCAGGCACTAGAGATCTGCACTGGGACGGTGAGTCCCCATAACCAGCGGGACTCAACTTCAGGAGCTTTAAAAATCAGTGGGCCTTACCTCTGGGTACTTTAAAAATCAGCAGGCTTAACTCCAGAAGAGTCAGAGTGAGATAGGAAATGTAGTCTATGCCCTTAAAGAGCCACCATAAATAATAACTGGCCTTGAACCACAGCAATGAAGCAGCAACTTGGAAAGCACCTCAGGTATACTTGAAGGAGACCGATTTACTAATCTCAAAGCAGGTGCTGGAGGGGCAGGGATTGTCAGGAGACTTCTCCAAGAGCAAAAATGCTGGTAGATGCCTTTCTCTTCCCTGCCCCCAGCCTACATAGCAAGACGCTGGTGGGAATCAGCCCTAACACTCCACCTATCTTCCCAACCCATGTGACCTATCCCTGGATTCCCCTGTGGACCTATCCCATCCAATCCACCCAGTCATCCATCCAAAGCAGCCCCTGCCCCATCACACCCTGCAAGCAGCCCTCGCAGGGACTAGTGCTATTCCAAAGTCTGAGGAAGAGGGGAGACAACCCCACACACCAGTGTGTCCGAAGCTCCAGCCGCTAAGCCTTTCAGCTGGTCATGCATGGGAGAGCCCTGCTGTTGGTGCACCTGCAGCTGCAGCAGAAGGGCCAAATGCAGACACAGCACAACTCCAACCCCACCCACTGAGAAGCTCATGGAAGCCTCAGATATGCCTCTCAATAGTGCAGGGACCAGACTCTGCCCAAGGGGCCCAAAGCAGGTAAAGCAAGTTATTCCAGCAGATTGGGCTGAAGGTAAGTGTGGCCCAGCCACAACAGAATGCATACAGCCCATACAGAAGGCCCCCCTGGAGCATTTGTTTCTGGTGACCAAGGGGCTTGTGCTCAGGGAACCACAGGACCTCTTCTACACAAGGCCACTACTCTCAAGACCAGGAGACAAAGCTTGATTCCCTAATACAGAGAAACACACACAGAGAGTTAGACAAAATGCTGGTACAGAGGACTATGTCCCAAATGAAAGAGCAGGACACAGTAAAAGCAAACAGCTAAGTGAAAGAAAGATAAGCAATATGTCTGATACGGAATTCAAAGTAATGTTCATAAAGATACTTGATGGGCTTGGGAAGAGTGGAGGACCTCAGTGAGACTTCAACAAAGAGATGGAAAACATCAAACAGAATCAGCCAGAGCTGAAGAATTCAATATCAGGCAGTTGCCCGCCTTCTCTTTCCTTTCAACCTGACAGATGCTGCTGTCTCCTTCACTTCCAAGGACTTCCTGGTGGGTGGACTGGCCACAGCCATCTCCAGGATCATTGTAGTGCCCATCAAGCAGGTCAAGCAGCTGCTGTTGCAGGTACAGCATTCCAGTAAGCACATCACCGCAGACAAGCAATACAAGGGCATGATAGACTGCATGATTCATACCTCTAAGGAGCAGGGAGTCCTGTCCTTCTGGCATGGTAACCTGGCCAATGTCATCAGACACTTTCCTGCCCAGGCTCTCAACTTTGCCTTCAAAGAACTTCAAGCAGAACGTCCTGGGCGGTGTGGACAAGAGAGCCCAGTTTTGGTGCTACTTTGCAGAGAATCTGGCATCGGGTAGTTCTGCTGGGGTTACAAGCTTGTGGTTTTTTGTTTTTGTTTTTGTTTTTTTAAATATTTTTATTTATTTCTAGGAGAGAGAGAGAGACAGCGTGAGCAGGGGAGGGTCAGAGAGAGAGGGAGACACAGACTCTGAAATAGGCTCCAGGCTCTGAGCTGGCAGTCAGCACAGAGCCCGACGCGGGGCTCAAACCCACGAACCGCGAGATCATGACCTAAGTGAAAGTCGGACACTTAACCGACTAAGCCACCCAGGCGCCCCTATAAGCTTGTGTTTTGTGTGTCCCTTCAGTTTTGCCCATACCATTTTAGCAGCTGATGTGGGCAAAGCTGTAGCTAAAGGGAAATTCAGAGGCCTTCAGTGACTGCCTGGTTAAGACCTACAAATCTGGTGGGATTAAGGTCCTATGCCAATGATTTAATGTGTCTTTGTAGGGTATTATCATCTTCCAAGTTGCCTACTTCGGTATCTATGAGACAGCAAAGGGAATGCTTCCAGATCCCAAGAATACTCACATCTTCATTGTTCTGTCACAGTGGCTGCTGGGTTGACATCGTTCGTCATCAGATGATGATGCAGTCAGGGTGCAAAGGAACTGAAATCATGTACAGAGGCTCACTTGACTGCTGGAGGAAGACTGCTTGTGATGAAGGAGTCAAAGCTTTTGTCAAGTGTGCATACTCTCATGTTCTCAGAGACATAGGCGGTGCTTTTGTGTTTGTCTTGCATGATGAAATCAAGAAATTCCCATAAGTAATTTCCTAGTTTATTCCCCCTGTGAACAGGCATGCTATATTATATAACATATCTTGAGCATTCTTGACAGACTGTTAGATATTTATCAATGGCAACCATTTGCTGACTGAAAATAGGAAAGAATAATATTCATCTGACCAGTTTTCTCTTAAAGCCATTTCCATGAGGATGGGACTCAATTACAGTTTTTATTTCAGTCACTCCTGATAAATAAGCTTAAGAAATAAATAAATATCTGAAATTTAAAAAAAAGAATTCAATAACTAAAACACAAATGAAAACACTGGAGGGAATCCATAGCAGATGAGAGGAGGCAGAAGAATAGATCAGTGAGCTGGAAGACAGGGTAATGGAAAGCAACCAAGCTGAGCAGCAAAAAGAAAAAAAAGAAGAAGAAATGAGAATAGGTTAAGGGAATTCAGCACCATCATCAAGCACAATAACATTCATATTAAAAGGATCTCATAAGGAGAAGAGAAAGAGAAGAGGGGCAGAAAACTTATCTGAAGAAATAATAGCTGAAAACTTCCCTAATCTAGGGAAGGAAACAGATATTTAGATCCAGGAATCATAAGAAGCCCCTACCAAGATTAAACCAAGAGTTCCACACCAACACACATGATAATTAAAATAGCAAGAAGTAATGATAGAGAGAGAATTTTAAAAATTCAAAAGAAATCCCATAAAGACATCAGCTGATTTTTCAGCAGAAACTTTGCAAGCCAGAAAGGAGTGACATAATATATTCAGTGCTCAAAGGAGAAATCTTCAACCAAGAATACTCTACGCAGGAAGGTTGTCATTTAGAATAGAAGGAGAGGTAAAGAGTTTTCCAGATAAACAAAAGTTAAGGGAATTCATGACTACTAAACCAGCCTTACAAGAAATGTTAAAGAGAACCAATTAGAAAGAAAAGGCCATAATTAGAAGAACATTAATGAAAGTTTACAAATTCACAGGTAAAATCAAACATAAATAAAGGTAGTAGATTAATCACTTATAAAGCCAGTATGAAGCTTAAAACACAATGTAGTAAAATCAATTATATCTAAAAAACCAATCAAGGGATACACAAAATAAAAAGATGTAAAACATGCAATCTTATACATAAATGTGAAGGGAGGTAAATTTTAGTGCTTTTAGGATGTGTTCAAAATTAAGTAATCATCAACTTAATATAGACTGCTATACACATAAGATGTTATATATGAACCTAATGGTAACCACAAATTAAAAAATGTGTAATAGATATGCAAAAAATAAAGAGACAGGAATCCTAATATGACACTAAAGAAAGCCATCAAATAAGAAGTCAGATAAAAATAAAGGAACAGAGAACTAGAAAAACTGGAAAACAATTAGCAACATGTCAGTATGTATATGTTTATCAACAGTTACCTTAAATGTAAATGGACTAAATGTTCCAATAAAAAAACACAGGGTAACTCATGGTTGCTTATAGAAGCTCGCTTTACGCCTAAAGACATGTACAGACTAAAAATGAAGGGCTGGAAAAAACATACCATGCAAGTGGATGCAAAAAAGAAGCTGGGGTAGCAATACTTATATAAGACTAAATAGACTTTAAAACAAAGACTGCAGTAAGAAACAAAAGAGGGCACTACATAGTGATAAAAGGAACCATTCAACAAGATGAAACAATTGTAAATATCTATACACCCAACATAGGAGCATCTTAACACATAAAACAATTATTAACAGACATAAAGGAGAAACTAACAAAATACAATAATAATAGAGGAGTTTAACACCTCACTTACATCAATGGACATATTATCCAGACAGAAAATCAGCAAGGAAACAGTGGCTTTGAACAACACATTAGATCAGATGGACCTAGCAGGTATATACAGAACACTTTATCTGTAACAGAATACAGATTCTTTACATGTGCATATGAATCATTCTCCAAAATAGATCATGTTAGGCCACAAAAACATCTCGATAAACTTGAGAAAATTGAAATCATATCAAGTTTCTTTTCTGACCACAACTATATGAAACTAGGAATCAATTCCAAGAAAAAAAATCTGGAAAGAACACAAATACATGGAGGATAAACAATGAATGGGTCAACCAAGAAATCAAAGAGGAAATTTAAAAATACATGGCAACAAATAAATATGAAAACACAACGGTCCAAAGTCTTTGGGATGCAGCAAAGGCAGTTCTAAGAGGAAAGTGTATAGCAACACAGGCCTTCCTCAAGAAATAAGAAAAATCTCAAACAAATAACCTAATATTACAACTAAAATAGCTAGCCAAAGAACAAGCCCAAAGCTAGCAAAAAAGAATAATAAAGATTAGAGCAGAAATAAGCGAAATAGAGGTTAAAAAACAACAGAAAGGATCTATGAAACCATGAGCTGGTTCTTTGAAAAGAGTAACAAAATTGATAAACGTTTAGCCACACTCACCAAGAAAAAAGAGAGAGAACTCAAATAAGTAAAATAAGTGAAAAAGTTGAAGTAACAACCAATACCACAAAAATAAAAGGGATTATAAGACACTACCACAAAAAAAATATAAGCCAACGAGTTGGACAACCTTGAAAAAATGGATAAACTCCTAGAAACACAATCCCTCAAGACTGACACAAGAAGAAACAGCAAATATGAACAGACTTATTACTAGTAATGAAAATGATTTGGCCAAAAAAAAAAAAAAAAATCCCAACAAACCAAAGTCCAGGACTAGATGGCTTCCCAGGTAAATTCTATCAAACATTTAAAGAAGAGTTAATACTTATCCTTCTCAAACTATTCCAAAAAATAGAAAAGGAAGGAAAACTTCCAAATCCATTGTATGAGGAAGGCATTACTCTGATACCAAAAGCATAAAGACACTCAAACAAAACAAAGAAAAACAAAGCAAAACAAACAAAAAAAATTACAGGTTAAATATTCCTGATGGACATAGATGCAAAAATCCTCAACAAAATATCAGCAAGCTGAATTCAACAATACATTAAAAAGATTCACCATGATCAAGTGGGAGTTATTCCAGGGATGCAAGAATAGTTAAATATCCTCAAATTAATCAACATGCTACACCACATTAACAAAATGAAAGATAAAAACCATACGATCATCTCAATAGATGCAGAAAAAGCATTTGACAAAATTCAACATCTGTTCATGACAAAACTCTCAAGTAAGTGAATATAAAGAAAAAATATCTTAACATCATATATGACAAAGCCACAGCTAACATACTCAACTGTGAAAAGCTGAAAGTTCTTCCTCTAAAATCAGGACCAATTCAAGGTTGTCCACTCTTACCACTTTTATTCAACACGGTACTGAAGGCCTAGAGCAAAAGAGAGAGCTTGGCAATGAACCCACAATTATATGGTGAATTAATCTATGATAGAGGAGGCAAGAATATACAATGAGGAAAAGACAGTCTCTTCAATGAACAGTGTTGGGAAAAATGGATAGCCACACACAAAAGAATGAAAAGAATTACACCATATACAAAAATAAATTCAAAATGAGTTAAAGACCTAAATGTGAGACCTGAAACCGTAAAAAAAAATCCTAGAAGAAAATATGGGCAACAATCTTTTAGACATCAGCTTTAGCAACATTTTTCTGGATATGTTTCCTCAGGCAAAGGAAACAAAAGCTAAAATAAAATATTGGAATTAAATCAAACTAAAAAGTATTTGCATAGCAAAGGAAACCATCAACAAAATGAAAAGGCAACCAAAATATTTTCTTTTCTTTTTTTTTTAAAGAAGCATTTCTTTTAAAGTTTATTTATTTATTTATTTATTTATTTATTTATTTAGAGTCAGAGAGAAGCAGAGATCCCAAACAGGCTCTGTGCTGTTAGTGCAGAGCCTAATGTAGGGCTCGAATTCATGAGCTAGGAGATCATGACATGAGCAGAGATCAAAAGTCAGATGCTTAACTGACTGAGCCAACCAGGTGCCCCAAGAAGATATTTTCAAATCATATATTTGATAAGGAGTTAATATCCAAAATTTAAAGAACTCATATAACTCCACACCAAAAGATCCTTAAATAATCCAGTTAAATATCGGCTGAAGACCCAAGTAGACATTTTTCCAAAGAAGACATATGGATGGCCAACAGGTACGTGAAAAGATGCTCAACATTGCTAACCATCAGGGAAATGCAAAACAAAATCACAGAAAAATATCAGCTCATACCAATCAGACTGGCTAGTATCAAAAAGACAAGAAATAACAAGTGCTGGCAAGGATGTGGGGAAAAAATCCCTCATGCACTATGGGTGGGGATGTAAATGGTGCAGCCACTATGGAAACCAGTATGGAGTTTCCTCAACAAATTAAAAAATAGAAATACCATACAATCCAGTGATTCCACTGCTGGGTATTTACCAATGAAAACAAAAATGTTAATTCGAAAAGATACATGCACCTTCATGTTTATTGTGGCATTATTTACAATAGATAAGATATGGAGCAACCGAAAGTCCACTGATAGATGAGTGGATAAAGAAGATGTACACACACACACACACACACACGCACACACACACATACACATTGGAATATCACTCAGCTATAAAAAAAAGAATGAAATCTGGCCATTTCTGGCAACATTGATGGGCCTAGAGGGTTTTATGCTAAGTGAGATAAGTCAGGAAGAGAAAGACAAATACCATATGATTTCACTCATATGGAGAATATAAAAAACAAATAAATAATCAAACAAAACCAGAAATAGACTCATAAATACAATGTACTAGTGACTGCCAGAGGAGAGGGGGCGGGAGGGATGGGCAAAATAGGTGAAGGGGATTAAGAAGTACAAACTTCCAGTCATAAAATATATAAGGCAGAGGGATGAAAAGTACAGCATAGGGAAGGCCATCAAAAATATTATAATAACATGATATGGTGACAGATGGCAACTACATTATAAATGATAAGTTTGTATGGTGACAGGTGGTGAGGATGGTGTAAATATAGAATTATCCAATCACTATGTCAGACATTTGAAACAACTATACTTCAATGTCGAAAAGTAAGTGTAATTTACTCAAAGTATACAAAATTTAAATAGATATTTGCAACAATGTAGCTTGAAATCCACTAAAGAACTGAAAATTAAAATTATTTTTAAGTACATTCATAGTATGCTTATCCTAAAATACTCAAACTTACCTATTAAAATTGAAAAGGCAAAGCAAATGATAATCAATGGCTATGAAACAGAAAAACTGTCATTAGATTGTATTTAATTTCCTAAAAATTTAACTCTTTATCAGAAAAATTTTTAATGCTTGTTTTTTTATTTATTTTTTGAGAGAGAAATAGAGCACAAGCAGGGAAGGGGCAGAGAGAGAGAGAGAGAAAGAGAGACAGAGATGGAGACACAGAATCCAAGGCAGGCTCCAGGCTCTGAGCTGTCAGCACCAGAGCCAGATGTGAGGCTCCACCTCATGAGCTATGAGATCATTATCTGAGCCAAAGTTGGATGCGTAACCAACCGAGCCACGCAGGTGCCCATCAAATGTTTTTATAAAACTATAACTATTTGTAAGTTTAGTGTACAAACCTCATCCCCGTTGCCAATGTAACAAATTGATACCATGTTTCATTCATGTTAAATCCAGACCACTATGCATATACCTTTGAATATCATCAGTTGCTTAACATGGAAAACATTCTTTAGTCATCAAGCGCAACTATTATGAATATGACACTAAACTGTGAGTATCTTAAAATCATGAATTGAGACACAAATGGGGGCTTGTCACTCCTGGGAAAAGAATTGACTGAATTTATGGTACCTGAGAAGAAGGATTTGACAATTTAGTTTTTCTCTCACCTAAGCACTTCTGCCCTGTAGATCTTCCCCGCCCAGCAAAGAAAGCATCTACATGTTGACAGCAACAGTGGCTGTCCTAATATTTGGATTACAGCTTCAGATCATATTTGGATCTGTTTCAAGGACGTAGACCGAGTCACAAGAGACAATATTCAGGGTTGTGTTCCAAAGTCAAAGAGTGGATCCAGTGACTGAGCAACCCATTGTTATGTTATGTAATCCTCCGAAAATATTAGTCATACTTTAAAGACTTCCTATGTTCATTCAATAGATTCTTTTTCTGCGAATGTATTTCTGACTTCTGGGTTTCATAACTTCAGTGTTGGGTTTGCCTAACTGTTCAGTGAATCTTGTAGTCTATCTGTTTGTGTTCGTCATTGCTAAATTATGGTTTAGCCTGTGCCCTGACTCTTTAGATTGGAGGGTTCTGCATGTGGGATCAGAACTTCTGCAGGGAATCATCTCTGTGCGTCAGACCCAGATGCATCATTTCTGCATCTGCGTCAACTTGTCAGGGTTGAGGGGGCCCCATTAGCGCACCTTAGCTCTGCTCCCATCACCAGCTCAAACAAATACTGCTTTTCCCTGGCAGGTTAATCCTGCAGGTTAGCAAGCAGTCTAGGATTTACCCCTAGGGGCAAATGTCATGACTGCCTACCTTCCTCTGGCCTAGATGTTTGCCTTAGGAGGCATTGCCTATTGCTGCCCCGTTTTGTGTTTACTTTAGTGTGGCATTTCTCTGGAGCTACATAGGGACAATGGCTTCTACTCTTGACTGTATTTTCTCTGGAGTGTGTTTTGAATTGCAGTTGAACTTGCTTAGTTTTCTTCCCATACGTAAAATCCCATCTTGTTTCTATTCTCAAGAATTCTTCCACACCCCTGACCCTCCATTTTCAGGACTCAGGATGGGAGAGGAAGGTACAGAGATTTCCCATGTACACCCTGCCTCCAAACATGCCAGGCTCTCTCATTATCAACATTGCTGGCCAGAGTGGGGCCTTGGTTACAACTGATGGTGGTCATGGTGCATAATTCTTTCTATACATTGTTGTATTCTATTTACTAATATTTTCTTAAGGATGTTTGAGTCTAGGTTCATGAAAGATTTTGGTCTGTAGCCTTCTTTTAATGTTTTCATCTGGTTTGGGTATTAGGGATAATAATATTGACCGCACAGTGAGTTAGAAAGTATTTACTCTATCCTCCAACAGAGATTGTAGAGAACGGGGGTCATTTCTTTCTTAAATGTTTGGTAGAATTCACTAGCGAATCTACCTGGGCCTGGTGCTTTCTTTTTTGAATGGTTATTATTAATTCAATTCCTTTAATATGTATAGCCATATTCAAATTCTCTATTTCTTCTCATGTGAGTTTAGGCAGATTGTGTGTTTTGAGAAATTGGTTCATTTTTACCTAGATTATCAAATTTGTGGGCAAAGAGTTTTTATACTATTCCTTTATTATTATAATTTTTAATTTCCAGGGAATCTATAGCAATATCTCCTCTTTCATTTCTAATTCTAATTACTATTTCACNTTATAATTTTTAATTTCCAGGGAATCTATAGCAATATCTCCTCTTTCATTTCTGATAATAGTAATTAGTGTCATATCTCTTTCTTTTTCTTAGTTAGCCTGGCTAGAGCCTTATTTACTTATCTTTTTAATAGCCAGCTCTGGGTTTTGTTGATTTTCTATTTTCAATTTTATTGAATTCTGCTCTAATTCTTTTTTCTTTCTGCTTATTTTAACTTGCTTTTATTTTTCTACTTTCCTAAGGAGAAAACTTAGATTACTTATTTTAGATCTTTCTCCTTTTCAATATATGCATTCAATAAAATATTTTCCCTCTCAGCATTGCTTTTGCTGCATTCCATAAATTTTGCTAAATTCTGTTTTCACTTTCATTTAGTATAAAAATATTTTAAAATTTCTTCTTTCTCCCTTGATCCATGTGTTATTTACAAGTGTTTTGTTTAATCTCCACATATTAAGAGATTTTCCAGTTTTCTTTCTGTTACCAATTTCTAGTCTAATTCCATTGTGGTCCAACTATAGGCAGTGTATAATTTATATTCTTTTACATTTGTTAGGGTATGTTTCATGGTCCAGATGTGGCTTATCTCAGCAAAGGTTTCATGTGAGTTTGAAAAGAACATGTATTCTGCTGTTTTTGAGTGAAGTAGTCTATAGATGTCAGTTATATTCAGTTGGTTCATGGTATTGTTGAGTTCAACTATGTCCTTACTGATTTCCTGCTTGTTGGATCTGACCATCTCTTGTTGTGGGTCACCAAAGCAGAAGAATCACTCAACTTACTTAAAAGAAGCATGATGAAAGCAACTTGTTACATAAAAGGGACCCCCCAAAAGGCTACGAGAAGATTTTTCAGCAGAAACTCTGTAGGCCAGTAGGCTGTGGCATTACATACTCAAAATGCTGAAAGAAAAATAACTTTCAGCCAAGAACACTCTACCCGGCAAAAGTATCATTCACAAATGAAGGAGAAAGAAAGAGCTTTCCAGACAAGCAAAAGTGAAAGGAGCTCATTACCACTAAACCAGACTTATAAGAAATGCTAAGGGGAAAAAAAAGTGGGGGGGCGCCTGGGTGGCTTAGTCGGTTAAGCGTCCGACTTTCACTTAGGTCATGATCTTGCGGTTTGTGGGTTCGAGCCCTGCGTCGGGCTCTGTGCTGACCGCCAGCTCAGAGCCTGGAGCCTGTTTCAGTCTGTGACTCCCTCTCTCTCTGACTCTCCCCTGCTCACGCTGTGTGTCTCTCTCTCTCTCATAGAAATAAATAAAACATTAAAAAAAAAAAAAGAAATGCTAAGGGGACTTCTTTAAGCTGAAAAGAAAGGGTGCACTTGGTAATAAGAAAACATATGAAAGTGGGGCGCCTGGGTGGCTCAGTCAGTTAAGCATCCGACTTTGGCTCAGGTCATGATCTCATCTTTTGTGAGTTTGAGCCCTGTGCTGACAGCTCAGAGTCTGGAGCCTGCTTTGGATTCTGTGTTTCCCTCTCTCTCTGCTCTTTCCCTTCTCATACAGTCTCTATCTCTGTCTCTGTCTCTGTCTCTTTCTCTCTCTCTCAAAAAAAAAAAAAACCACAACAACATGAAAATATCACTGATAAAGGTAAGTAGTATAAAGATAGTGGATTAATGACTTATAAATCTAGTATGAAGATTAAATGAAAAAATAGTAAAAACAGACATAACTACAATCATTAGTTAAGGGATACACAAGATAAACAGATGCAAGATATGACATCAAAATTATAAAATATGGGGAGAAAGAGACTAAAAATGTAGAAATTTAGAATGCATTAGAACTTATTAGCAACTGAAAACAGACTCATAAGTATTATCTGTAAGCCTCATGGTAGCAACAAAAACCTACAGTAGACACAAAAGAAAATGGAATCTAAACATAACACTAAAGAAGGGAATCAAACCATAAAGGAAGAGAGCAAGAGAAATAGAAACAGAGAGGAACTGGGGTGCCTGGGTGACTCAGTCGGTTAAGCATCCAACTTCAGCTCAGGTCATGATCTCATGGTTTGTGGGTTCGAGCCTGCTTGGGCTCTGTGCTGACAGCTATATACACACACACACACACACACACACACACACACACACACACATATGATACGCACACAGGAATATACAAATACATACATACATATACACAAACATACATATGCATACATACGTATACACACACAAGAATATTACTCAAAAAAAATGAAATCTTGCCATTTGCAATGACGTGGATGGAACTAGAGCATATTATGCTAAGTGAAATAAATCGCAGACAGAGAAACAAATACCATCTGATTTCACTCATATGTGGAATTTAAGAAACAAAGTACATGAGCAAAGAAAAAAACTAAAAGAGAGAGAAAAAAACCAAGATACAGATTCATAACAAGAGAGATCAAACTGATGGTTCACAGAGGGGAGGTGGATAGGGGAAACAGGTGATGGTGATTAAGGGGTGCACTAGTCATGATGTGCAGTAGGTGATGTATGGAATTGTACACCTGGAAATAATAGAGCACTGTCTGTTAACTATACTGGAATTAAGATAAAAAACAGGAGAAATATCGAACAACCTAATTTTACACCTCAAAAAACTAGAGAAAGGAGAACAAATGGAGCTCAAAATTAGTAAAAGGAAGTAAATAACACAGATCAGAGCAGAAATAAATAATATAGAGGCAAAAGAGAAAACAGACAAGATCAATGAAACCAAGAGCTGGTTCTTTGTAAAGACAAGCAAAATTGAAAAATCTTTAGCTAGACTCACCAAGAAAAAAAAGAGGACCCAAAAAAATAAAATAAAAGATGAAAAAGCAGATGTTATAATACCACAGAAAGACAAAGGATCAGAAGAGAGTTCTAAGAACAATTATACATCAACAAATTAAACAATGTAGAATGAATTCCTAGAAACATACAACTTACCAAGGTTGAATTATGAAGAAATTGAAATCTTAAAAGTTTACATATTATCTATTCATTTTGGGGGAGAGAGAGAGCAGGGAAGAGGCAGGGAGAGAACCCCAAGTAGGCTCCACACCATTAATGCAGAATCCAATATAGGGCTCAAACTCACAAACCATGAGATCATGACCTGAGCCAAAATCAAGAGTCAGACATGTAACCGACGGAGTCACCCAGGAGCCCCCAGAAATCGAAATATTACTAGACCAATTACTAGTAAGGAGATTGACTGAGTCATCCAAAATTTTCCCAACAAACAAAAGTCCAGGACCAGATGGCTTCACTGGTGAATTCTACCAAACATTCAGAGTAAATTAATACCAATACTTTTCCCTCTTAAAAAAAAGAAAACCAAACACCCAAACCCCAAATCCAAAAAACAAAAAAAAAACAAAGTAGAGGGAATACTTCCAAGCTCATTTTAGGAGGCCAGCATTATCCTGATACTGAACAAGGACACCACAAGAAAGGCAAACACGGGCCAATATCCCTGATGAACATGTGCAAAAATCATCAACAAAATATTAGCAAACGGAACTCAACAATACATTAAAAGGACCACACACCATGATCAAGTGCTATTTACTCTAGGGATGCAAAAAAATGGCTCAACAGCTGCAAAACAAGCAATGTGATACACCACATCCACAACATGAAGAAGAAAAATCACATGGTCATCTCAAAAGATGCAGAAAAGGCATATGGCAAAATTCAACATCCATTTATGACCCAAACTCTCAACAAAATGGCTATAAGGGATTGTACTTCCACAAAACAAAAGCCATGTAGGGCAAACCCACAACTAACGTCGTACACAACTGTGAAAGCTAAAAGCTTTTAAGATCCTTTAAGATTGGGGAAAAAGACAAGGATGCCCAACTCTCAACACAGTATTGGATTAGGTAAGAAAAGAAAAGAAAAGGCATCCAAACCAAGAAGGAAGAAGTAAGACTGTCACTATTTGCAGTTGACATGATAGTATATATAGAAAATCCTATAGACTCCACTGAGCCAAACCAAACAGAATAAATGGACTCAGTAAATTTGCAAGATAAAAAAATCAATATACAGAAATTTGTTACATTTCTAGACAGGAATAATGAACTATCAGAAAGAGAAAATAATCCTATTTACATCTGGATGAAAAAGAAGAAACTAGAAAGAAATCTAACCAAGGAGGTGAGAGACCTGTACATTGAAAATTATAAGACACTGATGAAAGAAATTAAAAGGTGACACAAATAAATGGAAAGATATCCCATGCTCATGGATTGGAACGATTAATACTGTTAAAGTGTCCATACCACTCAAAGCAATCTACATATTCAATGCAATTTCTATCAAAATTCCAACAGCATTTTCACGGAAATTGCACAAACAATCCTAAAATTTGTATAAAACCACAAAAGATCCTGAATAGCCCAAGCAATCTTGAGAAAGAACAAGACTGGAGTCATCACACTCCCTGATTTCAAAGTATATTACAAAGCTATAGTCATTGAAACATTGGCATTAAAACAGACACATAGATCAATGAAACAGAACAAAGCGCCCAGAAATAAACCCACATGCAGATGGTCAATTAATCTACAACCAAGGAGGCAAGAATATATAAGGGGGGGAAAGGCCAGTTGGGAGAACTGGACAGCCATCTACAAAAGAATGAAACTGGACCACTATCTTACACAATACATAAAATTTAACTCAAAATGGATTAAAGACTTGAATGTAAGATCGGACACCATTAAACTCCTGTGAGAAAATAGGCAGTGAGCTCCTTGACATAGGTCTTGGTGAAGACTTCTCAGATTTGACGCCAAAAGTAAAGGCAACAAAAGGAAAACAAATAAGTGGAGCCACGTCAAACCAAAAAGCTTCTGTGCAGCCAAGGAAACCATCAACAAAATGAAAGGGCAATCTCCTGATTGGAGAAAATGCCAATTTTGTGAATCATATATCTGATAATGGGCTCGTAACAAAATATATAAAGAACTCCTACAACTCAATAGCAAGAAGCTGATTTAAACTGATTTAAAAAATGAGCAGAGGACTCACACACACATTTCTCAGAGAAGATGTGTAGATGGTCAATAGGTACATGAAAGATGGTCAACATTACTCATTATCAGAAGACACACAAATCAAAACCATAATGAGATCCTCTCTCTCTCTCACGCACACACACACACACACACACATACACACACACACGAAATCAGTGTTGGTGAGGATGTGGAGGAAAGGGAATCCTTTTGTATTGTTGCTGGAAATGTAAATGGGTGCAGCCACTATGCAAAATAGTATGGAAGTTTCTCAAAAAATTAAAAATAGAACTACCATATGATCCAGCAATTCCGCTTCTGGGTATTTATCCGAGGAATACAAAAACGCTAACTCAGAAAGATATCTGCACCCCCATGTTCACTGCAGCATTATTTACAACAGCCACGATACAGAAACAACGTTAAGTATCCATCAACAAAGGACAGGAAAAAGAAAGTGTGTGTGTGTACAGTGAAATATTGTTCAGCCATAATAAAGAATAAAATCTTGCCATCGTACAACATGGATGAACTTTGAATGCTTTATGCTAAGTTAAATAAGTCAGACAGAGAGAGACAAACACTGTATGATCTCACTTATATATGGCATAAAAAAACAAACACAAAAACAATCTCATAGATACAGAGAATAGATTGGTGGTTGTCAGAGGTTAAAAGTGGGGGTTGTGGGCAAAATGGATGAAAGGGATCAAAAGGTACAAACTTCCAGTGATGACAAATAAATCCTGGTGATATAATGAACAGCATGGTGACTATAATAAATTACACTGTTACTGTATATATGAAAGTTGCTAAAAGAGTAAATCTTAAAAGTTGTCATCACAAGAAAAAAATTCTATAACGATGTATGGCGATGAATACTAACTGTGGTGGTCATTTGGCAATATATACAAATACCAAATCATAATGTAAATAAAATCACTCCGAACTATGCAAGCACATTTGAAGTCTGCCTCTGTATCACAGCCACTCACATCATGCCTTTGGCCAAAGTAGACCTGGGGTCAAGCTCAAAGGCAGGGTCAAAGGGAAATATACCCTGCCCCAAATGGATAGGGGTGGTGAGTGAATAGTTGCTGAACAATATGTCAGTATTTCACAGTTTTGGGGTAGGAAAGGAGGAAAGAAAGTAGTAAAGCACAGATCCTTAACTCATGGAAGGTCATACCTATTTTGAAGGAGGACTCTGAGTAACCGAGGAGCAGCACAAAGGTATTTGGTTTCCAGAGGCCGATTCACACCATGTACGCTCTCTGATGGCCTTAAAATGTTGCAGAGAAACAAAGAAAATCATAATCCAAGACTCACTATTGATAATAGAGAGGTAACTACTATGAAAATCAAGCTCCGGTTCTGCAGCATAAATTGCTCTATCCACAAACTTGGCCATGGAGGCCACTGATTAGAGGCACGTCTACTCTCCTAAATTCCAAAGTCATGGATACCTAACAACATTCCCACAGGATAGGCGTCTCATACTAAGAGGTCCAAAGCCATGCTCTTGATTTCCCTCCAAATCTATTATTTCCGTACCATCCCCACCTTAGAAAATGCAACTGTTCATCCAGTTGCTAAGTACCAGACCCTTAACTGCCGCAAACGGGTTGTCAGAAAATTTATTTTCCTGGAAATTAAGGCAATAAGCCCAGCAAGGGGTTTCTGGAGATGGCTGAAGAAACTTCTACTAATGGAAATCTCCTGAAAACAGGAAAACAGGAAAGAGGGAGAGATGTGGGGCGGTGGGGATGGGGGAGAAAATAGGACGCCATCTTGCTCCTGGTGGAGGTAAGCTTGGAGGGAAGAAGTTGCTAGACAGCGTCAGCAGAGCCCTCCAGCCTAGGAGGCTAGAATATGACACATCTATTTGCAAGGCAAATGCTCTGTTTGGCTATAGTCCATGCGAACACCGTCTCAGTCGGGCTACTCTTTGATTCCCTTTTACAGAAGTCCCTTGTCCTTGAAGATAAAACAGGAAATAAGCTTCTTTCCCATTAAGCGGAATGAAAATAGACCTTCAGGCGTTTCTGGGAATGAGATTCTGCGTTATAACCAATGTTAATTAAATAGCTAGTTCTAATCCACTGAACACCTTTAAGTAGGAGACCTAAGGGGTTGCTTCTAATTTCATTATATAAATGGTCATATGACCCACACTTGGGGTCAATTGTACTTTCAGGTATTAGCATAAGTGAGGTTATGTTTTAGAAGGAGGGAGTTAGTGAAAAGTTCTTATGCCATGGCCAGATGTGGCACATTGACCATTTTTTCTATTCTATTGTTTTTCTTTAGAAGATATTAATAAGACGAGAAGCTGAGGTTTTATTAAACTATATTTTTTCATGTTTTACAGTTTATAGAACACTTTACACTCGCATTGCCTCATTTAATCTGTACAACAGCCTTACGAGGTGCTATTTTATTCTGGCTTTAAATATAGAGCAGGACGCAGAGAGATTAAATAACTTGCTCGTGGTCACAAAGTGGGCACATGGCAGAGTCAAGATGTAAACACAGGTCTTTCAGCCTCTATTTTCCCACCCAACACCACCTCTCAACTTTCTTCCCCCAACTGCTGACCCCCTACAAATGGTGGTGGGCCCCTGGCTGGGCAGCTTTCCTTAAAAGAAGGCTCTAAGGTTGTCCTCTTTAATCAGAAGGAAAGCACAACAACATTAGCTGCTCAGGAGCATCCTCTGGTTTTCCCCTTGTCCAGAAACTATGAAAAGCAGAGCAAAGGGAAAGTGCTGCAGAGAGGGGCCTCCATGAGCAGCAAGTCCCTGGTCCTTGGGGTTCTAAGGCTGTGTGCTTGGCACCCCGGGTCCAGGACAGAGGGACATGAACAGCGGCCGTGGAAGCCCACTGGAGGTCAAAGGGAGAGCACTGCCTGAAGAGTTTTAAACTTCTGTATGGAATGTGAAAAGTGGTAATGGAAAACTCACTGAAATAGAGTTGGAAGGTTTTTGGGGTTGGTGGGGGTGGGGGGGCTCTCTCAGTCATAATCAATCGCAGACCCAGTGGGAAGAGCCAGACTTAGCCTTAGGTGGACTTGACCTTGCATGTGGATACTACTTATCCAGCTGGAGGAAGAGACATTTTCCTTAACACCACTGGCAACAACTCAGCCAATGAGAAGCCACCATATTTGGAGCTCCCAGTTTACTCCAATGGACTTTTAGTTTACAACAGTCTTCCCAACTTCCCCTTTTTCTCTTTAAAAAGCATGCCTCTCTTTTGTTCCCTGGACTTGCCTGCAGTTTTTGCTGCAGCTTGTTTCTTCTGGCTTGCAATTCTCTTCTATTCTGGAATAAACCCATCTTTTATTGGTAAAATAACACAGTTTTTATTTTTAAGGTTAACAGTAATAGCGTTATACATATTACATGATAATATATGCATAATAACATATGTACATACACACACATATATACTTTGCATCAGCACTCTTATTACTCTTTTTTTATAAGTTTATTTTGACAGAGAGAGAGACAGAGGGAGAGCACAAGTAGGGGAGAGGCAGAGAAAGAGGGAGAGAGAGAGAAGCTCAAGTAGGCTCTTCACTCTGTGCTGAGCCTGACACGGGGCTTGATCTCATGACTGTGAGGTCATGACCTGAGCCAAAATCAAGAGTCAGGCTCATAATGGACTCAGCCACCCAGGCGCCCCATTACTGACTCTTTAATGAACATTGTATTCTACGTGGAAGATAATTCAGATAATTCCCAGTTACAGTCACTCTCTGACATGTACAGACTCTGCTATGCCTGTTCTTTTCAACAGTACATAGGTTATCAGAATCGCTGGCTTTCAGCAGAGTTCCTGACCCCTCCCCTCCCCTCCCCACCTCACCCCCCATCCCCTGCTCCTGTATAGTTTTACATTTAAACAATAGACTTGAACTAAATGACAGCCCAGGGACCATAAAGGCCAAGTAACTATATGACAATTCGGACTTCTCCTCTTTAAAGTGAAACAGCAAACTGCAAGGGGCAATGTTTTTGTTTGGTAAGTACAAAGTTTGGTTTCCATATGAAACATTTTATTGCAATTTGAATACATTAAATATGAAAGTGTATCTTTTAATTGTTAATTGCCTTAAAAGAAGGAATCAAGAAAATAAAGCTTTTGGGTGAAATAGGTGATGGGAATCAAGGCGGGCACTTGTGATGAGCACCGGGTGATGTGTGGGAGTGCTGAGTCACTATATTGTACATTTGAAACTAACAGGACACTCTGTTAAAAAAAAGAAAAATATTGTTTCAGAGATATAACTTAGTAGTTTTTTGGTGTGAACTTTAAGAAAGGGTTAATTAGGTACAAAAATATTTGCAAAGAGCCAGCCAGACCAGGCTTAAACAATGGGCAATAAAACATACTTTAAAATTGTTCCTTGAAAATCCATGCCCCAAATTTGTGGCGAAGGTCATTATCTATGTAATAACATAATGTGAGGAAAAACTGATATGAACATGGAAGAAAGAATCACATTTCAGAGACAAATGCAAAGAGGAACTATGAAAGCAGCTGGGCATACCCGGCTAGAGGAAATCACAAGCAATGTTTGAAAACTGGGAGCATTTCCACCAAGAGCTGGGTATCCAGTCTACGGCAATAACACGATGTTATTGTTATAAGTCCGTGGTATTCTCTAAGTTTTGCAGAAGAAAACCTTCAGACGTTTCAACAAATAGAAACTGATGATGGATTTTCAGAAGGAGCTAATCTAGTGGAATTCTTTTGACTGCAGAGATACTTGAAAGCTGCTAGAATTGAGCCCCCCAAAACCAAAAATATGGAGAGTACTGCAATTTCTGGAATTCACTGTGAAACGCGGGTTTTTATGAGTATCTGCCAAACTTACGCTTAAGACTTTTCTAAGTATTTATGTATCTTCTCTTTGTAGGAGGAAATTTTTACATAAATGTAATAAAATGTGGGCTTTTAAATTTTGTTTAATGTTAGTTTATTTTTGAGAGAGAGAGAGAGCATGAGTGGGAGAGGGGCAGAGTGATGGGGAGACACAGAATCTGAAGGAAGCTCCAGGCTCTGAGCTGTCAGCACAGAGCCTGATGTGGGGCTCGAATCCACAAACCATGAGGTCATGACCTGAGCCAAAGTTGGACGCGTAACCAACCGAAGCACTTAGGTGCCCTAATGATACATGGTTGTGATCAACCATAATTGAAGATAAATGGACTTATCTAGCTACAACCATCTAAAGAACATGAATATGTAAAGGAGATACATTTTGACAAAGTCACTGAAAGTTTTGCCCAAGTTAAGGCCTGAAAACATAAAGTTATGTTGTATATTCATTCCTATGACAGATCCATATGTAGGAATACATTTGTTTGTTTTTCAAAAAATCTATTCATGGAGTATAAGCATTATCCATTGTTTTTTTTTCCCCTTTTTTGTACTGTAACATTTATATCACTTTGATTTTATTGCATATATAAAGCTCAATAAAAGAAAATGTTCACTAGAAAATGTTTCTTTTCTAGTCATTATTATTTCATTTATGCTTATTACTGAAAATGATTTTGTTGTAGGGAGGAGGAGTATTTAAAATATGATCAAAGGGTGCCTGGGTGGCTTAGTCTGTTAACTGACTGACTCTTGGTTTCAGCTCAGGTCATGAACTCACAATTTACGTTTCATGAGATAGAGCCCCTAGCTGGGCTCAGCACTGACAGCGTGGAGCTTGCTTGGGATTCTGTCTCTCAACCTTTCTCTCTGTCCCTCTTCCCTCTCTCTCTCTCTCTCTCACACACACACACACACACACACACTCCCCTCCGCTCTCTCTCTCAAAACAAATAAACATTTAAAAAATAAAATAAAATATGATCAAGCCCAGGGGTGCCTAGCTGACTTAGAAGAATATGCAAATCTTTAATCTTGGTGTCATGAGTTCAAGCCCCAGGTTGCGTGTAGAGATTACTTAAATAAGTAAACAGTTTAAAAAAATATGATCAAGTCCAGGTGTGAATATGTTAGATATGGTACTGGATGAGGTACGGGGCTGGAAATGTGGCTGGGAAATTGTGAAGTTCTCACAACAGGGACTCAGAGACTCAACTCCCTCCCCCCGGTACACACAACCACTACTCTTCATATGCTCGTACTCACTCTGGGGTTTTGCACTACGGCTCTTGATCTCCAGAACACCATCCCATCAAATATTTGCATGACTTATTTCCCTTCTTTCTTTATGTCTCCTATCAGAAAGGTCCCCACATCTACAAAAATAGCACCCTCTGTCACTCTCTATCACCCTCACCTTGTTGTATTCTTCTTACTGGGGCCTATTATATATTTGTTGATTTCATACCCTTCTATCTCCTCCAAGGAGAATCTAAGCTCACAAGATCAGGGACTTTGTTTGGGTCACTGCTTATTCTCCACACTGCGGGCAGCACTTGGCATATGGAAGTCAATCATTTTGGAATGAATTAATGAATTCACTGCAGAAACTGATTCTGAGAAACTGCGACCTTGAAGACATGATAGAAGGCAGGAACAAGGCATGATCCACACATGAGAGAATGAAATGGAAGTCTAGCCACTCAACCACGTTACCTTCAGCTCCATTCTCTAGCCCGGATCCCATAAGGCTGTTGTTGCGTACATAGATCTCAAGCCCTCTACTACACCATAGGCAAGAGAGTGAAAAATACAATTGTAAGGAAACAGAGGTGCTCCGGAGAAGTGAATTTGAGGTACTGATACGCGGAGATTCCTCAGAAAGCCTAGCTTGCTCCTTGACTATTGCATATGGCAGCCCACCAGCAACTGTTTCCGCGTACCTGACAGAACGAGAAATCAACTGTTCAGTGCCTGACTCTTCACACCCAGTGAAGAATCACCTACTGTTTCAAAAGGACTTCCAAAATGAAGAAAGAGACTAGAATAAACAGAGGATGAAGAGCTAGAAGGAAACAGATGACATAGAGAGGAGAAAATAACCAAAAATAATATGTCACCTCCGAGATTAAAAAGAAAATGTGCATCCAAAAAGCAAGATAGAATGTTATGTATATAAAGGTCACAATTAGGGGCTAAGAAAAACTTTAGAAACTCAGAGCAGGGTAAACATCTTTTCGAAGCAAACAGAGTCTTTACCTACATGACACAAATGGCATTGACTGAAAAGAAAAAAAAAGGAGAACATGGACTCCACCAAAATTAAACACTGATATTCATTAATGACATTGCTAATAAATGAAAAGGCAAGGCACAGATTTTGGGAAAAAAATATTTGTAGTACATATATCTAGCAAAAGACTTAGACAAAATATAAAAAAGCACTTGTACAACAAATCAACAAGAAAAATTAAAAGAACTCAATTTTTTTTAATTGGTAAAAGAAAAGACTCAAATAGATACTTTACAAATAAATATTTTAAAAATCCAAAAGGCATATAAAAATGAGCTCACTATCATTAGTCATTAGAAAAAAAGAGAGGGGTGTCTGAGTGGCTCAGTCAGTTAAGCATCCAACTTCAGCTCAGGTCATGATCTCACAGTTCGTGAGTTCAAGCACTGTATCAGGCTCTGTGCTGACAGCTCGGAGACTGGAGCCTGCTTCAGATTCTATGTCTCCATCTCTCTCTCCCCTCCTACCCTGCTCACCTTCTTCCTCTCCCTCTCCTTCTCCAAAAACAAATAGACATTAAAATATTTTTTAATTGTAGAAAAAGAAAACATGGAACTAAAACTATGAGTTTTATTGGAACGTTATCCTACCCAAATGGCTAAAGTATAAAAATACTGACAGTATCAAGTTTTGATAAGGACACTGAGAGTCTGACACTCTCATAATGATAAAACTACTTCAGAAAACTGTTTGGCAATTTCTAATCAAGTTAAATATACACATATTTGTGACTGGCATTTCACTTCCAGGTATACAGCAAGGAGAAATGAATACATACCTTTATGAAAAGGCTTATAAAGCAATGTTCATAGAAGTTTAATTCATAATAACTAAAAACTGGAAACAATCTACATGCCCAATAACAACAGCACAGAAAAACATTCTGGTATATCCGCACAATGAAATTTAATAAGTGATAAAAAATAATAATCATTGACATGGGCAACAGCATAGACGAATTTCCTAAAAATCATGATGAACAGACATCAGACACAAAATAGTACATATTGTATAATTCCATTTATATAACAGTTGAGCAGCCAACACTAATCTATGTTGGGAGGAGTCAGAATAGTGATTCCCTCTCTTGGGAGGAGGGTACTGATGGATGGGCCAAGGATACTATGTCAGCTTTCTGGAGCTGACGGATATGTTTTACATCATAATCTGGGGGATGGTCACATGTAAGGAGTTATCAGGCTGTGTACTTGCTATTATTTTTGCTTTATATGCATGCATCATATCTCAATAAAGTACCACAAAGAACAATTTATCCCCAGTTGTAGAGCAGGGCGCTTGTTGCAATCAACCAGAGGAGCAACCAGTGAGAGCGTGTGAGAACTTTCCCAGAGAGAAGAGACTTAAAGAGGAATGCAACTCATGTTTGTCACTTTCTTCCTCAAGGCATTTGCCAATCGGCCACTCAGAGGCTGGGAAGATGAGCAGGAGCTTGCGACCAGCTGACAGGGCTGGGGGAACAAAAATTAAAATTCAGACTCCACTAATGAAAAGCAGTCCTCCTTACAAACCCAGGGTTTCCTTGGGGCTCCAAAGTAGAATACTGTAGTATTGGGGAAAAAAGAAACAGATCAGTGCTCATGTATTAGTTTCCAGTGGTTGCTGTAACTAGTTACCATGAACTTGCAGTCTTACAAGGACAAATTCATTTTCTCAGTGTTCTGGAGTCCAGAAGTCCAAAAATCAGTATCACTGGGCCAAAATCAAGGTGTCAGCAGACCACACTCTCTCTCAACGCTCTGGGAGAGGATCCATTCCTTGCCTCTTCTGGCTGCTGGTAGTTGCAACGTTCCTGCATTTATGATCACGTCACAAATTTCCACATTTGTAGCCACATTGCCTCCTTTCCTTCTTTGTGTCTCAAATCTTCCTCTGCCTCCATCTTATAAAGATAACTATGATTGCACTTAGGGCCCATTCTCTCCATCTCAAGGTCATTAACTTATTTACATCTACAAAGTCCTGTTTTTGCCATTAAAGGGAAGATTCACAGGTTCCAAGGACTCTTGGGGGCGTGCGTAGGTCACTATTCACCCAATCGTACCCACAAGAATTAGAGCCTGGATATGAATAAACATCATCTCTGATTGGATGACAGTAACCTGCTCTAGTTTAATTGCTAGACAGAAGCAAAAGTATGTCCTCTCTGGAGAAAAATAACATCACCCAGAGCCTTAAATTATATCTACAACTTTTCCCACACAATATTTGAAATATCAAACATAATCATGCATAAAAAAGAAAATGACCGATGAACATCAAGAGATGAATACAGACAGTACAAGTAGGTCCACCGAGAAGATACAAATATTGGAGTTATCAGATGCAGATGTTAAAATAAATGATTCATATATTCAAGAAATTAAATGACCGAGTGGAGATCTTCGGCAAAGAACTAGATATTTTTTAAAAACAGACAGAAATCCTAAAAGTGAAAAAAGTTTTACTGAAATTATGAGTATAATCTGCTAGATTAAACACAGCTGGAAAAAAAACCTAAATTGGGAGACATGTCAGAAGAAAATACTGAGATTAAAGCATGGAAAATATAAGAAGGAACATAAGAAATATGTGATGCACACTGAAATAAGTGTTGTGTAAAATGTTCATTAAAATGTCTTGTGGGACTTGAATACATATATTGATATATAAAAATTACATAATAATGTAATGATTAATAAATTATATAGTATGCATTTATAAATATGTTATACTATATATATTTAATGTATATTTACATATTTGTATATATTATATATATTATTTGTTGTATATAACACACATAAATATATTAGATATCTTTAAATAAATATATATTTAAAATGTCATATTTTATATTTATTGCATATTTATATACTTGTATATATTTTATAATACATTCTAATACTTATAAATACTTGAATATTTATATTTTTAAAACATATATATTTTATCGATATTGAGAGAGATAAAATTTACAGTAGTGCAAAAAATTATTGGGGGGTATGTGAAAGAAAAGTGTCGTAAGGTTCCAAGAGTGTCTAAAAAATACTAAAAGTTCTAGGTTATAGTAGACTTTAATGATTCAAAGATGAATATTGTAATCTCTAGGGTGTGTAGCTAATAAAAAATGGTAAAAGAATGTAACTATATAAGAATGGAGAAAAAGCAGAAGTTCTTGATTAGTAAAATAGAAAAATAATAACAATACAGTGTGGGGTTTCTAACGTATTTAATAGTAAAATATGTTATAAGAATAGCACAAAGAATGATGGGAAAGAAATGGAAGTACAGTATTGTGACATCCTGATGCTCTATGTGAAGTGGTGTAATACCAGTTAAAGGTAGAATGTGATAACTTTACAATGTGTGCTAAAAACCCTAATGCAATCGCTGAAACGTTTTTATTTTTTTTTAATTTTAGAGAGAAGGAGAGAGAACAAGAGGGGCAGAGGGACAGAGGAAGAGAGAGAGAGAGAGAGAGAGAGAGAATCTTAAGCAGGCTTCACACTCAGAGCAGAGCTGACACAGGGCTTGATCCCACAACCCTGGGATCATGACCTGAGCTGAAATCAAGAGTCTGACTCTCAACCAACCGAGCAGCCTAGGCGCCCCCTGACATATTTTTTAAAAAAGAAATAAAGCCAATAAATCAACAAAGATACATTTGAATCATAAAAATGTTCAGTTAATCCAAAATAAGACAGAAAGGAGGTTAAAATTAAAAAAGAACAAATAAGACAAATGAAAACCAAATTTTAAAGTGACAGATATAAACCTTACCATCATTGATAAGCACATCAAGTGTAAATAGTCTAAATATCCCCAATTAAAAGGCAGAAATTTTCAGACTGGGTTCAAAACAACCCCAATTATACTGTGCCCATAAAAAATGCATTTCGAAAATGCAAGTAGGTTGTAGTGAAAAGATCAAAAAAGGTATATTGTGGTAACACTAATCTAAAGAAACCTTGAGTAGCTTTATTAATAGCAGACCAAATAGACTTCAAAGCAAAAAGTACCACTATGGAAAAGATCATTCCATAGTGATAAAGGGGTTAATCAAATTCTAAACATTTAGGGCCTAAAAATAGTTTCAAAATACATGAAGCAAAAAATAATAGGATTGCAAAGAAAAATACACACAAGCCAGAGATTTCAGTATCACTCTGTCAACAATTCAAAGAATAAGTAGACAGAAAATCGGCAAAATATGGATGATCTGGACAACACTATCAACCAACTTGACTTAGCTGATATTTTTAGAACACTGCTCCCAACAACAGCAGAATAAACCATTCTTTTTAGGTGTACATGAAACAATGATTACATTTAAATTTAATTAGAAATCAATAACACAGATCTCTGAAGCACTCCCAAATATTTGGAAACTACTAACATACTTCTAAACAAGCCATGCATCAAAGAACAAATCAGAAGTTAAAAAGCATTTTAATTAAATGAAAATAAAATTACAACATATCAGAATTTGAGGGATACAGTTAAGACATTACTTAGAAAATTTTAGCACAAAATGCGTAGATCAGAAAAGAAGAAATGTTACAAACCAATGACCACAGCTCCCATTTTAAGAAACTAGGAAAAAAGCAGAACTTAAACCTTAACAAAATAGAGAAACAATTAAGATCTAAGTGGAAATAAAAGCGAAAACAGAAAAATGATATAAAAAATTAGGTGAACCAGTTCATTGAGAAGGTCCATAAAATTGATAAATCTCTAGCCAGAGTAATCAGGAAAAACAGAGAAAAAATACAAATTACCAATGTCAGTACCGAGAGAGGTGACCCCACTACGGATTCCACAGATATTAAAAGAATAGTAAGAGAATATACTGTGAGCGATTTTATGCCAATACACTTGATAACATATATGAAATAGACAAATTCCTTGAAGGATACAAACTACAAAGCTCACTTAAGAAGGTAACCTACCTGGGGTGCTTGGGTGGCTCAGTCGGTTGGGCCTCTGACTTGGGTTCAGGTCATGATCTTATGGTTCGTGGGTTTGAGCCCCACGTCGGGCTCTGTGCTGACAGCCAGCCTAGAGCCTGTTTCAGATTCTGTCTCCCTCTCTCTCTGACCCTCCCCTGCTCACGCTATCTCTGTCTCTCAGAAATAAATAAAACATAAAAAAAAAAAAGTGCAATTCAGGTAGGTTACCTTCTTTTATCTACCAAAGAAATGAAATTTGAAGTTGAAAACCATCCAGGTCCAGATGACTTCACCAGATATTATGCCAAATATTTAAGAAAGAATACTAATTATATCCAAACTCTTCCAGGAAAGTGAAAAGCAGGAACTCATAATAAGGCTAGCATTATCCTAATACCAAAGTAGGCAAAGACATTCCAAAACAATAAACTACAAAATGATATCCCCATGAAAGTAGGTGCAAAAATTCTCAAGATTTTTTTTTTAGCAAATTGAATCTAACAACACTTTAAAAAGATAATACATCCTGAATTACTGGGGTTTAGCTCAGCAATGCAAGGTTGGTTTAACACTGGAAAAAAATGAATCAGTGTAATTCACTATATTACCAAACTTAAACCATAGTATCATTCAATAGACACAGAAAAAACATTTGACAAGAACATCCATTTCTGATTAAATGTCTCAAAAAAAAAAAAAAAAGAATAGAAGGGCTCAGCATCATAAAAGGCATCTGCAAAAGTCCTACAGCTAACAACATAGTTAATGGTGAAAGACTGAATACTTTCCACAAAAGATCAAGAACAATAACTCTCACTTAATGTCTTACTGTTAGACATTGTGCTGGAGGTTTTAGCCAGTTCATTAAACAAGGGAAAAAAAGAAAGACTTTCTTCCAGACTGCAAGATAGACTGCAAGAAAGACAACTCTCTTTATTCTCCGATTACATGATTATCTATGTAGAAGATATGACAGTATAGATAAGAAATGAGGGTTCCAATATGTATTCTTATCTTCTTCCAAATAATCCTCCTTTCAGTTATGGCTAAGGGCCTAGCCATTCAAAATAAAGGCTACATTTTCCAGCCTCCTTGGCTGGATGTGGCTATGTGACTAATTCTTGACCTGTGAGTAAAAATATTTTTTGTTGACTTATGGAAACTTCCACACACACAAAATAACTAGTATGCATCATAAGGCAAATTTGGGGATGGAAGGAAAGCGACTGGCCCCTTTCATGGACTAGAGCCACTCGTATCAACAACAGGCAGCCTATCTCTGGCCCTTTGCATAAGAGAGTTATTTAAACTATCTTGCTCAAGGTATAACTTTAGGTTCTTGTTATTTGCAGTTGAAGAAATGAAAAAAATTTGATTAAGTCTTCCTGAAAGATAAGATCAGAAGAGATGGAATATAAGAAAAAAAAAAAAAGAATATTAGTGGATCAGTCCAGTAAATCCAGTATCCTACTAATAGTTCATGAAGGTGAACTGAGCGGTGCCTGGGTGGCTCAGTCCCTTAAGCATCTGACTTCAGCTCAGGTCATGATCTCATGGTTGGTGGGTTCGAGCCCCAAGTCCGGCTCTATGCTGACAGCTCAAAGCCTGGAGCCTGCTTCGGATTCTGTGTCTTCCTCTCTCTCTCTGACAACCCCTGCTCACACACGGTCTCTTTCGCTCAAAAATAAAATAAATATTAAAAAAAAAAAGGTGAACCAAGAAAAGAGAGCAGCAGAGGGGGCATCTCCCAGGACCAAGGGACAGAAGATTGTAGATTGAAAAGCTTCACCAAGTGCATAGCAAAAGGCGTGAAAGAGGCTTTTACTGAGGCATGCTATTGTGAAATTGCAGAACACCCAAGAAGATCCTGGAAGCTTCCAAAGAGCTAAATAGAGACTACTTACAGATGATCAGCAAAGCAGAATAGATTCATATTTCTCCATAGTGGCATCAGAAGCCAGAGGACAACAAATCAAGCGTCATCAAAATTCTGTGAGAAAATGCTCTGCGACTTAGAATTGTAGAACCAGCTCAACTATCACACAAATGTGAGCAGAGGATAAAGGCATTTTCAGATCTGCAAAGACTTAACTACCTCCCATATACTCTCCTGTAAGAGGCCGTAGAGAATACCTTCTGCCAAATCAAGAAAATTAAAACTAAAAGATGGGTCCAGGACACAGGATCTCTTCCACAAAGGGAGGTTGCACAGTAAAATCTTTGCAGAGAGCAACCGATATGTATTGTAGCAGAATGAAGGAGTTTCTAGGAGATAAACATATGCAGGTGTTACTTTGCAAATGGCAGAAACATATTTTTATGGAGAAAAAAATTAACAGTAGGTAGATAGAAAGTCAGGCCTTCAGAAAGGTCTAGTATCAACCCTAGGATAATAATACTTCTTACCTTAGATACTGTAAGGGTAAAATGAGTGAGGGTGTGTGTGTGTGTGTGTGCATTATAATGTAAGTGTATAAAACATACTGATAAAAATGCTTGGCACAAAGTTAATAAATGCTTATTATGATTTCATATCATTGTTAACATGGTAGGAAGGCAATACATATTCTCTAACCTTTCTAAGTTAAAACTATGGAGACGAGAAAAATCGAAGAGGTGAGGGCGGGGGAGGAGCCGAGTACTGAGCCTTTCATATAATCCTCTCTGATTTAATAAAGAATATTGTCCTTGACCGTTATGATAACAGTAAGACTTAATTCCAAACAAGATGGCTGTGATCCCCAAAGCATTCTGCCCCTTGGTAGGTAGTCGAATGAGCCTTGAAATAAGCCCTTCCTGGGCGCCTGGGTGGCTTAGTTGGTTGGTCGACCGACTTCTGCTCCGGTCATGATCTCACAGTTTGGTGGGTTCGTGCCCCACGTTGGGCTTTGTGCTGACAGCTCGGAGCCTGGAACCTGCTTCGGATTCTGTGTCTCTCCCCCCATCCCCTTCCTCCACTTGCACTCTGTCTCTCAGAAATGAATAAACGTTTAAAAAAAAAAAAATGAGCCCTTCCTGCTGTCGTCCAATAGTGAGACTCTACTTCTCCAGCTAACTTCCTCTCAAAGCCGAAACACCTTTGCTTACTCCGAGGCCTGTCGCTTGAAGCGCAGCTACTTTAGACAGCAAACTGAAGCCAAAGATGATACATAAAACCCCTAGGAGGTCAACAAGGTCTCTTGCCAGAGTCTCAAGCGAGTCAGTGTCTCCTATTTTCTACAACAGACTTCAGGGGTTCAAATCCTGAATCTGCCATTTAGTAGTTACGTGAATTTTACCAGGTCATTCATCTCTCTATCCTTATTGGCTGTGAGTTGTAGCAAAGAAGTCTATAGGTGATGTTCTATCCCCTTGTGAATTAGCTTTTAAGGAATGGTCATCAATGTAATGTAAAGCTTGCACTTAGCAGGTGTTTCCTGAACACCCTCTAAACAGGGAGCAGGATATGCTGAGAATTCATCTATAAAACAGAAAACATAGTCTGAAGCAGACTCCCTACCCCTCTCGGTCCTTCATTACGTTCTTAATTTCACACACTTAGACGAAAGATCACAGGATGATAGTCTGGCTATGGACCCATTTACTAATCCCTTTGGTGAGAACTGGTAAGGAAAGTATGACAATATAACTCATGGCACTTAATGCAAAGGTATAAAATAATTAGGAAACGACTCTTCTTTCTCTCCAGTAAAGGTCAAAATACAGGTGGAGACTGAAACTCTGTAGCCTAGGGGCTACAAAGGAAACAAAGGATTAGCTATCACAAGTTATTTGTGTGTCTAAAGGTTGTTTTCCTGGTGAAAACAATCGCCATTGTTAACAGGAATGAGCATAAAAGACTCACAGTCCCTACCAAGAAAGTCACAGTTAGCAATTAAGATTTGGTATTTCTTAGATGATACTTTTTTTTACCATTAAAATTCAAGGCGTTTCTTTGGTACAGACCCACGGGTTTCCATGGAAACCTGCTTTATTACCTAGGCAACTAAAGGCTCTTGCCGGCAGCATTAGATTATTTTAAAATTTTGAGAAAATTCAGGTCTACTTAGATAAAAATCATCCTTCTAGGCTAAGTCAAAACTCGATTTGACTATTCCCCTGTGCCAGGTTTAAAACTTCTTATTTAGCCCCAGTGAACACAAAAATGAAGTTTCTACTTCATCTTGTGAGCGCTACGACTCTTTATATTAAGCAGAGAGACATTAAAGGAGTTACAGTTGCCTGAAGGTGTTTTGAGGAATCTGTTTGATAAAATCCGTATTGCCTTTGGAGGTTGATAGAAAACCAAGTAATGGAACGGAGATTCAAATGTCCAGAAAAGGAAAGACATTGTGGTTTAAAGACATACACGGTGTCAACAGCCTGCTCTCCTAGGGTTGGTGAAAGGTTTATTTTTCTTTTTATTTATTTTTTTTTTTATTTCTAGCAGAGAGAGAGACAGCATGAGCAGGGGAGGGTCAGAGAGAGAGGGAGTCACAGACTGAAACAGGCTCCAGGCTCTGAGCTGGCAGTCAGCACAGAGCCCGACGCGGGGCTCGAACCCACGAACCGCGAGATCATGACCCAAGCGAAAGTCGGACGCTTTACCGACTAAGCCACCCAGGCGCCCCGGTGAAAGGTTTAAATAAGAGAATAGATGTAAATTCCGCGTATTGCTATAAGTAATCAGTATTGTCTGCTATTATTGAGAACCGTGGACGGGATGCTTTTATACATGGGTATTAAGTGTTTGAATAAGCATAGCTCAAAGAATTGGAGCAATCATCAGCCTAGTGGGAAGTCACACGTTTAGGGCTATGACCAGGGCTATACCTTCTGTACATCCTGTAGTCAAATTGGAGACGCCTGTTTAAGATGCTTATCAAACCTTCAGGGGATCTGGGGCTGGAGGAGATGGTTCGTAGGTTTAACGACAAAGTCAAGATCAAAATGATTCCAAGGGCCTCATGTGATGGGCTGGAGTAAACAAGATAATATTTAATCATGCTACTGTTCTGCTTAATCACTTCTAGTGAGCTTCTGTTGCTGCCTTATGAGTGACCCGATGTCTCCGCATGGCACTGAAGACCCTCACATTGGGACTCGCCTTGTTTTCTGATTTCACCTCCTACCACTCTTCTACAGATGCCTCTTTTTCGGAGCCAGATCCCATCCCTAACATTCTACCTCTCTGTTTTGTGTTCGTCCAAACCACCTCATCATCCTTCTGTTTCTAAAAATCCCATTCATCCTGTGAGGCTCAACTCAACAAGTTTCTTCCTTTGTGAAGTAGTTCCCAATCCCTCCAGACAGGAACGTCGAACACTGAGAGCCCACTGTCTCAGGTCAAGGTCTTGGTGACCTTGGTCAGTCTGCTCATTAATGTCTAAGTTTCTTAAAGATAGGGGCTCTTTCAATGACACAGATTCCATTTTTAAAAGTATTTATGGAACAAATAAATGCTAAGTGTGAAATCCTGTTTGTGTTCAAAACAGAATGATTTCGGTTGAATCAGATGGAATGAACGTCTAAGCAAATCTTTGGGGTCTGAGTGGACTCTAAATAGAATATGTAATAACTACAACGGGGACCAAAGCTAGTGTGAACATAGACTACACAATCCAGATGAGAGATCAACTCTTGTGTTACCTGTTGTGAGCAATTATTCTGCATGAGCAAGCTAATGGTGGGAGGGAAAGGGTTTCCCCCACAGGGTGGTGTCTGATCACTTACCTTGCCAGTAACAGCTCATTCCTTACCCAGGGATCCGATTACATCTCTACACATTCTTGGACCTACAGGGACCAAGGAGCTTGAAACCTAGGTCCCCGGTGATGGGTGCAAAGGGGACATACTGGCCAAAAAGGCGTGGGCTCACCTTACGCTGGGAAATAAAAATCTTGGTGGCTGTGAGGGACAGTCTGGGGACAATGAACTGGGATGGGAGCACAAGACGGATGGCCTCCGTGGGAGTCAGGCTGAAGACCTGTAAGTCCAACAGGGGCCACGACGGAGGTGGCTCCTGGAGGAGGGGGAGGGACAGCCGGTGGGGCACAGCGGCCCTGTCACCGAAGGGCCAGAGGGTCAAAAAGGGGAGAAGCATCTCTGCTGGTGTAGTTTGGGTTTTCTGTAATCATGTCTGTTTTGCCTCCCCTCGGTGTTGCTTCACGTTTTTTGAAGAAGTAAGGGAAAGCCCTCTGACTTCCAGCTCTGCAGGTAAGGAGCTTAGTGGTCACTATTCCCCCCCACCCCCCAACAAGAAGTAAAAGGTGAAACAGATTATTTTAAAAAAACCAACTGTCCTAGGATCTGTAAGAGGGGTAAGGACACAGGGCAAACCTCTGCCCTGGAGTCTAGAAAGACAGACACAGAGAAAACCTACCGGAGCGGAGACCGATGGAGACGGATGAGCAGAAACGGCCACAGGCGCGAGTCTCGGGGCAGGAAAACCGGCACCCAACCGACAAGCTGCTGGAGGCTCAGGGCAGATGCCTCTGGGAGTTAAAAACTCCAGGGGCCCCTGTCACCGGGGGCCCACAATATTATGAAAATTACCTCCAGGACCTTGACCATGTTCTCACAGTAAATATCCGAGAAAATTTCCACATGCGTCCGGCCATAGGAGGGCTAAAGGAACCATGTTTTTTTTACAAATAGTTTATTGTCAAGTTGGTTTCCATATAGCACCCAGTGCTCATCCCCACAAGTGCCCTCCTCCATGAAGGAACCATTTTAAAACACATCAGGGTGCTCTGTTCTTTTTAAAGGCTTTTGCTCAGGAGGAGCTAGTTAACCAGAGCCTCACCTGCTGGGCTATTATCAGGGCCTTAACTGACCAGGAGGAAGGGAAATAGCCAATTGCAGCCAGCTGGGCCTGCCACAGGTGAGAAGTACTCAACTGCAGCCATGCTAACCACCCTCTCCCACCAGAGAGAGGAGGAAAAACTAAGACCCATTTGAGAAGTCTACCGTCCAGAAGCCCAGGCTCACTAAAAGACAGAGGTCTCCTTATAGGACTAGAGAATAATTCTCCTCCCCTCACCCTTCACCATCACGTTATTCAGTCATGGAAAGATACGCCTCTCTGCAGCAGTTCCTTTCATCTGGTACAACGTATCTGGCCATCAAGAAGAAAATGTACAGGGCATACCTCAAGGGCAAAACCAACCAAGCAAACCACAGCACAACTCAGAGGGACGCATCGAGCATCAGAACCGGACGAGGCAGGGATGTTGGAATGATCAGACCCGGAGCTGATGACAGCTACGGGGAATAAGCCAGGGGCTCTAACGGATAAAGTAGAGAGCTTGCAGGGACAGATGAGCACTGTAAGCAGCGAGATGGAAATCCCAAAAAGAATAGAAAAGGAAGGCCAGAGATTAAAAAAAAAAAAAGACAAAAAACACAAAAAACCAACTGTTACCAGAATGAACAGTGCCTTTGATGGGCTTCTTAAGTTGACTAGATACAGCTGATGTAAGGATCTCTGAGCTTGAGGATGTTTCCAGAGAAACCTCCCAAACTGGAAAGCAAAGAGGATAAGAAGTGAAAACGAAACCCGGAACAGAATATGCAAGGGGTGTAGGAAAACTACAGAAGGTGTAACATCGGGGGGCCTGGGGGGCTCAGTCGGTTGAGCGTCCGACTTCGGCTCAGGTCATGGGCTCGCGGTTCGTGGGTTCGAGCCCCGCGTCGGGCTCTGTGCTGACAGCTCGGAGCCTGGAGCCTGCTTTGGATTCTGTGTCTCCCTCTCTCTCGGCCCCTCCCCCGCTTGTGCTCTGCCTCTCTCTGTCTCTCAAAAATAAATAAATGTATAACCCCCCCAAAAACACCAAGTGGGATAAATGTCAACAAAACAAACACTATACCTTGGTGTATCATTTTTAAACTACAGAAAATCAAAGATGAAGAAAAAAAAAAATCCCGAAAGAAGCCAGAGGAAAATCACCTTACCCCTAGAGAAACAAAGAATTACACCCAACTTGTCTTCAAAACCCTGCAAACAAGGGGAGTGAAACATCTGAAGTGTTGAGAGAAAGAGCCCGCCCATCTAGAATTCTGTATCCCACAGATGTACCCCTCAAAAATGAAGAAATAAATAAAAATTGAGGGAATTTGTTGCCAGCTGACTTGCCTTGCAAGAAATGTTAAAAATTCTTTGCAGAGAAAGAAAAGAAAGTAGGTCAAAAAACCTTAGATCTACATAAAGGAAGGGCATGGAAAAAGGAATAAGTGAAGATAGTTTTCCTGTCCCTAACCGATCCAACGGATTCACAGTTTGCTCAACATAATAACAGCAATGATGCATTTGATTATGTATAGATATTCTGTTTTTTAATTTTTAAAATTTTTATTTATTTACTTGGAGCGAGGGAGTCCAAGTGGGTCAGGGGCAGAGAGAAGGAGAGACAAAATCTCAAGCAGGCTTTGCTCCATCAGAGCAGAGCCCAATGCGGGCCTTGAACTCACAAACTGTGAGATCATGACCTGAGTGGAGATCAAGAGGAGGATGCTTAATTGACTGAGCCCCCCACGGGTCCCTGGATCTTATGTTTATATACGTGTCTTTATATGCTAATGGGCACTTATCTATAAATGAAATGAATGACAGCAATAATGCAAGGGATGGGCGAAGAATTAGGATTATTTTATTATTATAAGGCACTCACATTACATATGACATAGAGTAGGGTTATTTGGAAGTAGCTGGATTAGCTGTAAATGTATACTGCAAACTCTAGGGCAATCACTAACATTTTTTTGGAAATAAATATAACTGATGTACTAAGAAAGAAGAGAACATGGAATCATATAAAATGCTCGATTAAACACCATAAAACCAAAACCACAAAGAACAAAGGCAGCTACATACATGAAACAGACCTGAACATCTCCAATAGGTGACGTCCGCCATCAGCCTGTTGCCAAGCAGCTCAGCTGAGCCAAGCCTAAGTCAGCCAACCCCAACCCCCTGCAGATTGGTAAGCACGAGGAAAGACTTTCTTGTTACAGCCACTGAGTGCGAGGCGGATTTTTTAAAAAATGTTTATTTTTGAGAGAGAGAGAGAGAGAGAGAGCGTGTGGGGGAGAGGCAGAGAGAGACAGAGACACAGAACCCAAAGCAGGCTCCAGGCTCTGAGCTGTGAGCACAGAGCCCGATGCAGGGCTGGAACTCATGACCTGGGATATCACGACCTGAGCTGAAGTTGGACGCTTAACCAACTGAGCCACCCACATGCCCCGCGAGGTGGATTTTTAACGCAACATTATGGTGGCAATGCCTGATTAAAGAAAAAGGCCCAGCCACCCTACGTCCCATTCCTTCAGGGGCATATTAGGTGACTCCGTGGCTGGTTATAAACATATGCCGTTAAGTAAATCGGGCTCTGTGAGCTCAATGAGAGCTCTTTCCAGATACGGATTGTGAATTTCAAAAAGGCTTTTCTGGAGCGCAGTGTGTATGCCTTGAAAGAGATACACTCTATCAGGAGAATCTAAAGAATCTTCTGTCTCCCCAGTTCTGAGGCTTGGTGGAGACTGGATTGAAAAGGGCAAAGCAACTGAACAATAGCAACTGTAGCTACTTCTTATTGTATGGTGCACTGAATAGCATTGCTAGAAACTGAAAAGTAATCCACTGTAGCAAAATATCACAGATGATTAAGACATTAGGTTCTGGTCTGTGTATTAAATGCTTAGAACCCTTCCCAGATTCATATATGAGTAACAGACCAGTACAGATGGATCTATGGAGTGCTTAACATGCTTATTCATAGATATAAGAATTTTTAGAATGGATTTCTCATAAGTGACATCTAAAATAACATGGCAACAGCTGAAGGGTCTTGGGATTCCCTACGGTTGAACTGTTTGGAAATATGTACTGTTTCCTGCAAACATCTATTATTAATTCTAATGTCAATAAAGCCATCCATATGGCATATACTTCCGAGTTCTCATAAAAGTTGAAAGAGTTTCTATTTTTAGTTTTGACTTTTCAGCCTGATTGCTTTTCATCAGAAATCCACACGGAGCCCTGTCTGCCAGACCTCGGCCAGGACACTGCAGCGCCCTCCTTATTGATTCTTCGCTGCGTGTGTTGTTGCTTGCTGGATTGATCCAGTCCCATCTCTGTATTGAAAGCAGCCCGCTCTCAGCTCCATTAGCTAATTTTATGAGCATCGGCGCCCATGTGCATTCCCAGATGGGATTCGAGGACCCGTCTGACTTCACCTGCGCTGACGGGTGAAATCACTCCCGCTTCTGCTCCTTGTAAACTGTCTAGATAGATGTCTGCTGCCTGCTCTCTCCTGGACTTCCATCACCGTGCTTTGTGAAGAAGGGACACCTCGGAGGTGGGATGTTTGGCTCAAATGCCTTTTAGCCACAGTCATGTATGAGTCAGAAAACTGTGGGTATTTGAGGGGATTATTCGTGATTTCGGCTCTACCTATCTCCGCAGCCTTATCTTCTGCCAGAGATATTGATGGGCACCCACACTTCGGGCACTGTGTATATATATGCATCTGTATCTGCCTCGTCTGTATTTACCTGGCTATCTATCTAGTGCAGTTATGGCCCCAAACTCTATACAGCGTCAGTAGTTAATCTCTAAGGCCCACAGAGCCCCGGCTGGTGGTGCAAATGAGCAAAGGCCAGCACAAATACACGCAATAGCTAATGAATGACCCGGCTGCAGGGTGTAGCCCCAAGGGGGGCTGGTGGATTTTTCCTGTGAAATCCACCCCAATTGTTGGAAGTTTCTTTCAAGAAACGTTATTGAAGGGAAATCGGAAATGCACATCCTTTCAAAATTTTAAAAATTTATTTATTTACTTTTGAGAGAGAGAGACAGAGAGAGAGAGAGACAGAGACAGAGACATAGAATTTGGGGCAGGCTCCAGGCTCTGAGCTGTCAGCAGGGCTTGAACCCATGAACCGTGAGATCGGAGAAATCCACATTTTTATGTGAAGTCTCCTCATTTAAAAATGTTGGCTCAAATGCCTTCATGGTAGCAAATGCAGGGAATGTAAGCTGGTGCAGCCACTGTGGAAAACAGCATGGGGCGTGGTCCTCAAAAAGTTAACAATTGAACCACCATACGATCTAGTTTCCACTGAATCCACCGGATTCTACTTCTAGGCATGTATCCAAAAGAAACGAAATCAGTAACTTGACAAGATATCTACCCTTACACGTCCATTGCAGGATTATTTATTACAGCCCAAACGTGTAAGCAGCAGAAGTGTCCACTGATGAATGAATGGATAAAGAAGATGTGATATATACATATATATCACAGACAGATATAAATATAGATAAGATATATCTCTATAGCTAAGACAGATACTATATGATTTCACTTATTTGGCTAAAAAAGCCAAATTCACAGAAACAGAACAGATTGGTGGTTGCCAGAGGCGGGACATGGGGGTTTGGTGGAAAATGGATGGAGAGGGTCAAAAGGTACAAACTTCCAGTTCTAAGGTAAATACGCTCTGGGGATGTAATGTACAGTACAGTGGCTGTAGTTAACAATATTTGAAAGTTGCTAAAATAGTACATTCCAAAAATTCTCATAACAACGATAAAAAAATTAACTATGTATGAGCTGATGGATGTTCCCTAAATTATTGTGGTAATCATTTTGCAATATATAAATATATCAAGGCATTTCATTGTACACTTTAATGTAATGTTATATGTCAATTATACCTCAATAACAGCAGAGAAAAGAGAATACATTCTGAATGATCTGGAAAAGGGCGCACTCAAAGAAGACAACTATGTATGCTACCAGTGTATATAAAAGACAACTCAGATGTCACTCATTCTCAACTTTTGGTTTACTATTCGTACCTTCTTATTTCCGTGCATGGTACGTCCTGTGTTGTTAGCACACTCCTACTCTACTAACCTTGAAAATGCTCACTCAGGTGGAACCTCCTCTGTAGAAGTGTTCCTGGTCTCTCTCCCAGGCCATCGGTCGGTTCGAGCCCCGCCCCATCTACCCTGTGTATATAACCATCACAGTACTTATCACATCATCTTGTTATTTATTTATTTTTGAGAGGGAGAGACACACACACACACACACACACACACACACACACACACAGAGCCCATCTTAAGCAGGCTCCGCACTCAGCGGGGAGCCTGAGGCAGGACTCAGTCCCATGACCCTGGGATCATGACCTGAGCCGAAATCAAGAATCTGACTCTCAATCGACTGAGCCAGTCAGGTGCCCCTCACGTCTTTCTGTTTTAAACCCGTCTCCGTTCATAGCCTGTGCTTCAAAGGAAAATTGTAATAAAACGGATAGATCTTAACCATTTTTAAGCACACAGTTCAGAGCCATTAATCACATTCAGGCTGTTAATGTAACCATCTGCCACTATCTGTTTCCAAAACTTTCCACTCCAAACAGAAATCCTGCCCATTAAGCAATAACTCTCATTTGCTGGTATTCTTAAATCGACCTTCTCTATGATAGAAAGTCTGTGGTGTACCTTATATTCTAGGGACCTTATATAAGTGGTATCATGTAGTAGTAGTGCTTTATGACCGGTTTGTATCATTCAGCATAATGTTTTTAAGATATATGCATGTCATAGCCTGTGTCAGAACTTCATTCTTTTTTATGGCTGAATAATATTCCATTGCATATACGCACCATATTTGGTTTATTAATTCCTCTTTTGATGGACATGGGTTCTTTCCATCTTTTGGATACTGTGAATAATGTTTCAGGGCACATTGGCGGACAAATGTCTGTTCTAATTCCAGTTCTCAACTCTCTGGGGTGTATTCCCAGGAGAATTTCTAGTCATATGGTACTTTTATGTTTAGTTTTGTGATGAACTGGAAACATTTTCCACAGCAGCTATAACATTTTACATTCCCACCAGCACTGTGTAAGCCTTCCAATCGCTACCCTCCTCACCAACATTTACTTCCTGTTTTAAAAAGATATATATAATTATGATAGCCATCCTAGTAGGTATGAAGTAGCATTTCATTGTGGTTTTAATTTGCATCTCCCTAATGATTAAAGACGTTGAGGATATTATCATTTGCTTATTGGCCATTTGTATGTCTACTGGAGAAGTATTTATTCAATTCTTGGCTCATTTTTTGTTTGGGTTATTTGTCTTTTTGCTGTCGATTTTAAGGGTTTAATATACATTCTGGATATTAAACCCTTATCAGATAAATGATTTTCAAATATTCTCTCCCATTTAAAAACATTTATTATTGAAGTATAGTTCACATATAATGTTATAGTAGTTTCAGGTGCACGGCATCGTGATTTGATAATTCTATACATGACACAATACTCATCATGACAAACATAGTTGCCGTTGGTTACCATACAATACGATACATTACAATTACAACGTTATATTATTGACTATATTCCCTAAGCTGCACTTTACATCTTCATGACTGACTTATTTCATGATTGGAAACTTGCATCTCTTAATCCCCTTTGCTAACTTCTCTCATTCCTTGACCCCTGCTCCTCTGTGGCAACTACCAGTTGTCTGCTGTATTTATGGGTCTATTTCTGTTTTTTGTTCTGTTTGTTCATTTGTTTTGTGTTTTAGATTCTGCATATAAATGAAATTGTATGGTTCTTGTCTTTTTCTATCTGACTTCCTTCACTTAGTATAATACCCTCTAGGTCCATTCATGTGTTGCAAATGACATTTCGTTCTTTATTTATGGCTGAGTAATATTCCAAAATATTCCATATATATATATGGAATATATACACCTTCTTTATCTATGCATCTATAGATGCCCTGATTGCTTCCATATCTTGGCTACTGTAAATAATGCTGCAACAGAGAGTTGCACGTATCTTTAAAATTAGTGTTTTTATCTTCTTTGAGTAAATACTCAGCAGTGGAATTACTGGATTATATGATATTTCTATTTTGAATTTGTTGAGGAACCTCCATACTATTACCCACAATGGCTGCACCAATTTACATTCCCACCAACAGTGCATGAGGGTTCCCTTCTCTCCACATCCTCACCAATGCCTGTTATTTCGTGACTTTTTGATACTATTTTGACTGGTGTGAGGTGCTATCTCATTGTGGTGTTGATTATTCTCTCCTATTCTATAGGTCATATTTTTACTTTCCTGATAGTGTACTATGTTGTACAAAAGTTTTCCATTTTGATGAAGTTGAACTTAATTTCTTGTTTCTCGTGCATTTCATATCATTGCCAAATTTAAGTCATGAAGATTTACTCCTGCCTTTTCTTCTAATGGTTTTAAGAGTTTTGCCTTTATATGTCTCTTTTCACTTTCTTTTTTTTTTTTTAATTTTTAATGTTTTATTTATTTCTAGGAGAGAGAGAGAGACAGCGTGAGCAGGGGAGGG
>NW_027551578.1:5077983-5078365 GCF_008692635.1 Crocuta crocuta | reverse complement strand
CAGCACAGAGCCCGACGCGGGGCTCGAACCCACGAACCGCGAGATCATGACCTAAGCGAAAGTCGGACACTTAACCGACTAAGCCTCCCAGGCGCCCCTCTTTTCACTTTCAAGATCCTTTGTCAACGTTTTGATTATGATGTCTTGGTGTGGATCTTTTTGAGTTAATCATACTTACAGTTCATTGAGCTTCTTGAATTTTAAATTCTTGGTTTTCTTCAAATTTGGAGAGTTTCTTCAGATAATCTTCTTGTCTCTTTCTCTATCTTCTTCTTCTGGGATTCACACAATGAATATGTTGGTCCACTTGATGGTGTCCAAAGGTCCCTTAAACTCAGGTCACTTTTCTTCATTCTTTTTTTCTTTCTGCTAATCAGACTTG
>NW_027551578.1:5046969-5077928 GCF_008692635.1 Crocuta crocuta | reverse complement strand
AGGCTCCAGGCTCTGAGCTGGCAGTCAGCACAGAGCCCGACGCGGGGCTCGAACCCACGAACCGCGAGATCATGACCTAAGCGAAAGTCGGACGCTTAACTGACTAAGCCACCCAGGCGCCCCTCTCTTGGTTCCTTTTTATATCTCTTCACTGATATTCTCTTTTTGAGATATAGAGTTCACCTTCTTTCTTTCTTTCTTTCTTTCTTTCTTTCTTTCTTTCTTTCTTTCTTTCTTTTTTTCCTTTAGTTCTTTCAGCATATTTTTTTTCAAGAAGGAAGATACTTAAAAAAATTTTTTTTAATGTTTATTTATTTTGAGAGAGAGAGAGAAAGAGAGAGAGAGAGCCAGAGCTTGAACAGGGGAGCGGCAGAGAGAAAGGGGAACACAGAATCTGAAGCAGGCTCCAGGTTCTGAGCTGCCAGCATAGAGCCTGACACAGGGCTTGAACCGGTGAGTGAAATGATGACCTGAGCCAAAGTCGGATGCTCAGCCGACTGAGACACCCAGGCGCCTCTCTTTCATCATATTTAAGACAATTGATTTCAAGGTTTTGTCTAATGAGTCTGATGACTGGAGCCTTAGGGACAATTTCTCTCCATTTATTTTGTTCCTTTGAATTGGACATAATTTCACATTTCTTGCAATTCTTGGCTGAAAATTGGACATTTATATTCTAATATGTAACTTTGGAAATAATACTCTCTCCCTTACCTTTTCTGTTTTGTTCTATGTTTGTGTTGTGGGTTTGGCTGTCGAAAGTTATCGTAGTCCATTTGTTTGGTGACTTTCCCAAACTATTATTGCAAAGACTGTATTCCTTGCCATGTGTGGTCACTAAAGCCTGTTCCTTACCTTTTTTGGGGGGAGGGGGGAGTATTTGACAGAGATTTTTTGGATGCCAGCAGCTGAAAACAAAAACAACACACACACACACACATAGCAACCAAAGAAGCATACAAAAAGAGAGACAGAAAAACACGTCTTACAATCTTTATAGATTGGAGCTGTTGGTGCCCTCCTTCAGCATTTAGCCAGGTTTGCGCTGAGATCAACACAAGGCTGAAGGTGTAGGGTCTCATTGAAAAGACCCCAAATGAAAGCTTAGGGTCTTTTCTGAGCATGTGTTTTGTCCTTGGAATTCCTACGGGGCTTTCGAAATCCCCCAGTATACACGGCTGGCTTTGAGTATCCTGAGTTCCCAAAGAAATTCCCCTCAACTTTTGCTTAGGCAGCCTAATACACATTTCAGCTGTAATCTTTTGCCTCAGACTTCTGAGGATTGTTAGTTCGACCTCCAGTGTTTTCACCAGTATTCATCACTTCTTTGGCCCGAGTTCTGAGTTAGGCAAAACAGAGATGAGTGTCTTGCATTAGACCTTCAGGTACCCACCAGACAGGTTAGAACAGATATACACAGCGTGTACACAGCAGTCTGCTAAGGCTGCCGTTAACAAAATACCACAGGCTGGGTGGAGAGTAAACAACAGAAGTTTGTTTCCTCACAGTTCTGGAAGCCAGAAGTCCAGATAGATCCAGGTGCTATCAGGGCAGGCTTTCGGTAAAGCCTCACTTCCTGGTTTACGATGGCCGCTGTCTTGCTGTGTCCTCGCATTGCCGCTCCTTGTGTGTGGACTCTCATGTGTCTCTTCTTATAAGGACACCCACCCTACTGGATTAGGATCCCACCTTTGTGACCTCAGTTCATCTTAACTATTTCCCCCAAGGCCCTTTCTCCAATACTGTCACATTGCGGGCTAGGGCTTCAACATGTGAATTTTGAGGGCACACGATTCGGTCCATAGCATACAGTAGCTTGTGAATAAGGTCTTCACGGTTTCCTCCAGAGCAGCGACCAGGGTCCCCTTCCAGAAATGTGGACTGCTGATGCTTTAAGACCGCAACTGCTGCGGTACTGGGGAGAGCACAGGAGAAAGGCAAATAAAATTACCACAGAGCTTTTCTACCACTTTGAAATTCCCTATTCTCGAGTCAGTGCTCATTTGGTTGCTGTAAACTCTTGACTGTTTTCCAGAGTTCTGATAAAGTTGGTACTGGCGGTTCCTGCTTGTTTTTGTGTTTCTGGGAGCTGCCTACTCGACCGATGTACTGATGTCAGTCCAGCCCATGCTTCTTGAGAGTTGAACTTCTGTAGTCTCTTTATTCCCAGAAGAGAGCACAGTGTTTGGTACAAGAGAAGGGTTAAATAAATATTGAACACACATGTCAATTCTGGTGAGCATCTAGGCTAATGCAGTGCATGGGTGAGAGTCTAAAGCCTTCAGTCTGTTGTCTGGGAACTTCAAGGCTCTGGAAGGAGCTTTGAGGTTAGAGAATCTGGGGGCTGGTACAGACCAAAGTCTGTGGGAAACAGACTACCAAGAGCCACACATGTCCAAAGCCAGAAAGCTCAGTGTAAACATGTTTTGCTATATTTTATTTATTTAATTTTAATTTTTAAAAATGTTGATTTATTTTTGAGAAAGAGAGTGTGAGTGGGGTGGGGAAAGACAGAGCAGGAGACACAGAGTCCAAAGCAGGCTCCAAGCTCTGAGCTGTCAGCATAGAGCCTGATGCAGGGCTCGAACTCATGAACTGCGAGATCATGACCTGAGCTGAAGTCAGATGTTTCACTGACTGAGCCACCCAGGCGGCCCCATGCTGTATTAAATTTATGATGATTTATTTTCAAATGCTTCAGGATGATATGTGAATGTGGGACGAAGAATTAACCCTAACGTGTATCAATACCTTAGGATTGTTTAATTATCACTGCAAGTGGTAGAAGTCCTTTGATAGAAAAACTCAACTTTTATTCCTCGCTGAAATAAGGCATAAAATTGCCAGGCCCAAAAGACCAAACAAGGAGGCAGCAAATTATGACCCATGGGCTAAATCTGGTCTGATGTACGTTTTTGTAAAAATGGTTGTCTTTGGCACTTTTTGTACTCCAACAACGGAGTTGAATTGTTGCGACAAAGACCAGATAGTCCACAAAACCTAAATTTCACTATCTGTTCCTTTACAGAGAAATTTGCTAACCGTTGTTCTACAGCCTGATATTCGAAGGCCAGTTTGGAAGGATGTAACATCCTTGGCTCACACTGTTCTTCTCTTCAATAGTTAGAAAATATTTCTCCAATGCTATCTTGCTTTTTATGTCATTATTGAGACATCTAATGCCAACCTCATGTTTTTTAAGCTTTGTGAGTGGGCTGGTCTTTGCTGGAATTCCAGCAATTTTTTTCCCCTTAAAGTCTAATGGTTTTACTAGAAATATATTTTGAGGATGACCATTCTTGGTCAATTGACTCAGGGATACATTTTTTTTTTTCCCTGTATATGTCCAGATCTTCTTTTATTTCCATAGAATTTTCTTGAACTACTAATTTAAATACCAGCTATTCATTTTTTGTTTTCTTTTTAAGGGACTTCAATCATTCACATGTTGTAAATGTTGGGTTTTATTTGTTGATTTTATAGATCTATAGCTTTTGCAAGATCCTTTTGATCCTATTTATGGATTTATTGTGGTTTACTTTTCTTGATTTTTATAATTCTTCTACTCAGGTCTCAATATTTTCTGTCAAATCTATGTTCTCTAGGTATTGTATAAAGTCCTTATTCTGAGATGGTTTCTTTTTCCTTATTTCTTGAATTTGGCTAATTAACTGTTATTTCATGTTTTCATATTTTTGTCCATTTCTGAGTTAGATTTCTTATTCAAGGCATTCTTTCATACCTGAACATGCTTAATATTCAATGATATTTAATTTGTGTGGCAGGTCAAGGACTTGGGGGTGAATTAGAGATGCTCAGGGCAGGAGTGGTTGAAGATGCCTAGGATTAGAATGGTGAATGGAGATTTTGCCAAGACTCAACTGAGTTCAGTGTAGAGGAGAGCTTTGAGCTTTCAGCAAGAGTTTGGCTTAGAGGCTCGGACACTTGGAGGTCAGAAGTCAGATGAGTTTCCATTATACAGGCATTTTTTGATAAAGCTTCAGTATCTTTATTGGGGAAACAACTGAACTGATTCAGAAGTATCTGAAGGAAACTAACAAAGTCCAGGCCATTCCCAGCACCTGAGGGCTGAGTTGCATCAGTAGCTAGGCAATCCTTCCCATTTAGGAAGGATCATTTTAGATTCAGTCTTTCCTGTGCCAGCATTAAGTGTTGCTGGTATAAACTCAAGCACCAATCAGATCCCTTTCCAATATTCGCTACAGACATCAATGACTGTCATGACAAGTATTCCCATAGAAATGGGGAAACTGGACCCTATGTGCACTAGTTACTGAAAATCCACAGGATACACAGTTCACATTGAATAAGAAAAGCCTAATAAGAAGAGTTGGCCACTGTGTGCCAACATTCTCATGAATCTTAAGATTATAGGGAAAACACTGAAATTACTTTGGATGAAATAGGTAAGCTTAATTATTATTTGACAAGATCCTGGGAGAATTCTATGATGTTGATTATGGGACATATAAGATTGACATGTTCACGCTGTACTGTCCAAGGGGAATTGACAGAATTGCTATAAATTATGTTTAATTATTTTAAAAGCTTATGAAAAGAGCCAATTCAATAAACGCTTATATTCTTTTGTTTATGTGAGACCCTGCTGGGTGCAAAGGACAAATAATAAGGAACATAGATTTTCTTTTTTGTCCCTTAAAGATATTCATACTAGTAGGAGAGAGAAGTCTTGACTGTAATGTGTGGTGCAAGAGATAGAGAAATTTCTGTACAGGTCACAAAGTAGGCATATAAGTTGTCACAGGGTAAATGAGGAAGACTTCATTAAGGAGGAAACATCTGAAGTAGACATGTAAGAACATGTAAGATTTGGCCAGGCAGAAAGAGGGAGAGGGAGGAGGAATTCCCTGCAGGATTAACATCAGTATCAAGACAAGAGAACATATAGTATCTTTGAGAAGTTGTTGGCTGAAGGGCAGGAGATGTTGGCGATTGTGGTCGCAGGTGAGTTTGGAAAAATTTATTACTGCCAAATTGTGGTGGGCCTTGAATTCAGGTTAAGGATTGGAGGTTTATTTAATAAAGCATGGGAAGATCCTTGCACAAGACAATGAAACAACCCCAGCTCTACAGGATGTGGAGGACAGATTAGAAGACTTTTGGCTCCCTGGGTGGTGTGTACTAGGAAATGAAGTAGGATAGTAGTGGTGTGATGGGTTGCCTGGAGGGTTCTCCACTTGATTTGGGGTTACAACACCACTGACTTGGGTGTGAATAGTATAGTGATTGCTAGTGTAAGAGTAAGGATGAAGTTAAAGGTAGTATTAAGATTTTATGCACTATTATAAGATCACAGTGATGCCAATTAACACCAATAGGGTAAGAAGGAGGAATGGTTTTTTGGGTGAGAAAATAGAATGTATACTTTGGGACATATTAACATTGAGGGGCTGCTAGGACACAATGGGAAACATGTCTGGGAGACGGTTAAAAACTCAGATTTGAAGATCGGCAGAGATTTGGAAGTGATTTTCAAGGAGGTGAAAATTAGAGACACAAAACTGGATGAAATAGGGAGCAAGGTGGCCTTGTATGGAAAAGGATGAGCCAGAATGCTCTTCAAAGGAAATAATTGGTCAGGCTTGGAAGATGTGCTATGGTGGTGGTGGTGGTGGTGGTGGTGATGTTGATGCTATCATTTATTGAGTATCTACTTATGTCTAGAAATAGTGCTTAGCTTTCTTACGTATTATATTGTTTTACCTTGATGATCTTCTAAGTTAGACCATTTTTATTCTTATTTGACAGGTGAGAAAACTGAGACTCAGTCATGTCAAGTGACTTGCCCAAGGTCACAAAACTATAAATCATAGAGCTGGGATTTGAATCCAGTTCTGTATGTCCTTAAATTCCATGTTGTGAACCACTGCAATCTTCTACTATAGCTCTGCCCTGAACCTTGGGAGATTTCTATTTTTAGGAATTCAAAGACAAAGAATATCAGCTAAAGGAAAGAGAGTAAGGACCAGAGACATAGAGATGGTAAAGTAGCATCAATGTGCACTGAATTCATCCAGCGAAATGATACATTTTTGGTGCAAATTCAATCTTCCAAACAAATGTACTCTTCATTCAGGGCAATATAGGGATTATGAATGGATCATCAAACCTCCATTTCTGAGCATTCCAAGCAAGGTGGATTCTAGGATTCCAACCCAGGATTCAGAAATATAAACAAGTGGGCATGTCCCATAGGCAGGGCTGTAGTGGGCGAGAAGTCGGTCAGTGAGGTCCCGATTTGTTGTGGGGACCATGCCTCAATGTGTGAACGCACGCATGAGAAGTGCTTGGTAAGTTGCAAACACGTACAAATATTCATTCTTGTTGATATTGTTTCAGGGGGGCGGTGGTGTTAGTTGCACGCAAAGGGAAGTACAGTCAGTGGAGCAGAAGATCTGATGGAGGAAAGAACTGGGAGTCGAAGGGAAAGAGAAGGACTCTGAGAATCAGGTCCAAGATGGCAGAGAAGTTGACAAGAGAAGTAGGGGATGGGTAGCCTGATAAAAACCTACTATTGACTTCAGTTAGAAATCGATACCCAAAGGAACTTAACAGGCATGGTGGCATTTGTAGAAAGTATCCAGCCTTTACAGAGCTTTCATCCTAAATGAGATCTTTCTAAGTCCCAGGAGACCAACTGTCATACTTCCAGAAAGGCCCGAGACAAAATCACTCAGCAGAGATGCTTGTCCTTAGAGCCTGTCCCTCTGTGTGGTCTCCCCACAAACCAAAGGGCGGGGGAGGTAGTCAATGAAGGCCGTCTGCTCTGCCTCTCCTAGCCCCATGGCCTTGTGGCAAGTCCCTTGACTTATTAGAGTCATAGAACATTCTGCAGATTGTAAGTTGCTTTCACAAACATATCCCTGACAACCCCGGGGACCAGAATTTCATAGCATTTCCTTGTATTTTGATTTATCTTAGCAGTTGATATTTCAGAAGCAGGTGTCCTTCTTACTGTTTCTTCCCCCCAAACTTTTTCATTCATCTCGCACTCAGGAATCTTGATCAAAAAATTTTAAAGCTAACTTTCAGCATATAAAAATCTTTGAAAATTTTTTTTTACTGTTTATTTATTTTTGAGAGAGAGAGAGAGAGAGAGAGAGAGACAGAGTGTGAATGGGCAAGGTGTGGAGAGAGAGGGAGACACAGAATCCAAGCTGTCAGCACAGAGCCTGATGCGGGGCTTGAACTCACCAACCTTGAGAGATCTTGACCTGAGCCGAAGGTGGACACTTAACCGACTGAGCCACCCAGGCACCCCCTCAGCATCTAAAATTCTAATAGCATTTTCCTGTAGGATAAAAGATAACAGAACTTGGGTTGTTTTCTAAGTTCTTAGAAACACCAAGCCAAACACTCTGCAACAACAACCACTTACAATTTAGAAGTTCAGAAGTCTAGCAATCCAAAAGTAACACATAAAGCCTTTTGATGCAATAATGCCTTCAGGTGGGTAAGATCTGCAGACAGTTAAATTACCCAATGTGCTTCGGACTTTATATTGGTGCTAATGGTAAATCTGATTAAAAAAAAAAAAAGCTTTGAGAGGAAAATACAGGGACCTCTGTAGATGATAAAGGGATTTATGAAAGTTATCAGGTAGCAACTAGATGAGTCAATATCCAGCCCCAAATGGTATCGTTTATAAAAAAATTATAATTTCTGTGTAGTGATTAGTTTTCGTGGATGATTTATTTGAACAAGATTTTTAAAAAATGGAAGTAGCCTAATTGGTCGAAATATGTACTAACCAAGNTGTGCATGACCAGGCAGCAGGGCTCCCTACTAGGCACAAATATTTGCAAAGTCCTAGAAAAGTGCTGAAATCACTAGGGTCCCTATGAGACTGCCTGCTCAACATACTTCAGATGATAAAAGAAGGTGTTCCACAAATCTGATGGGGATAAAATCAGAGAACAGGGAGACTGAGGGAACTAAATCTAATTGGTGTAACTGAGTTTACAGTGCTCATAAATGGAGGGGTCAGAGAAGGATGGTTGGGGATTGAAAAAACCAAACTCTAATCCCTGATAAAGAGGCATAAATTGAAAAAAAGAACACCATAATCATATACCATTAGTTTTGCTTTCTTTATACCCAAATCTCTCCTTTCGTGGTGTGCAGAGACTGGCCCGGAGGTCCATCACACTGACTCATTTCCTGAACTTTGAGCAGAAGTGAGATGAGCTACTTTCAGGACTCTCCTCTCTAGCCTGTGGCTGAGCGTCGCCATCTTGAAGTTGCATGTTGAAGATTTAAGAGCCATGGCGAAGGGGTCTGGGTCCCTGAGTCGCTGTGCAGGGGAGAGCTATCTGGTGATTAGGAATACATTTTGGACGTGAATGAGTTTGGGCGACTCATTAGGTGTGTGTGGTAGCACCTGGTGTTACACGGTACCCCCTCTCCCCTCAGGCATACTGTGGTAGGTGGGCACCAACAATATCCTATAAGACCCTGGGTTAACTGCTGCTTCCCCCTAGCCCTTAAGATTCCCTGACATCCTTGAAATTCAGGAGATTCCTAAGAAATTGAAGGGCCAGCTGCTCTTCTATTACTAATGAGGAGCAAACATTGGGGATTCCCGGAGGAAACCTTCTGAAGGTTCTTAAGTTCATTGCATTTATTTTCTCATGGTGAAGTACCTCTTCTTTAGGATGCCTTTCCGTGGAGATTCTTGTATTTACAAGTCAAGAGGTAAGAAAGCACACTTATTTTCTCAAGTCCTCATGTCAGCTCTCAGAGAGAAAGTGCCCTTCCCAGGGAGATTCCCCAGCGATGGGATTCTCTCTGGGGCCATTCTCCTCTATCCCAGACTCCTGCCATTACTGTTCCTGAGGCTCTTAATGCAACTGCAGTCATTCTTGACTTGTGGCTTTGTGGATATTTCCAAATTTCCCCAGGAAGCATATTCATTTTTTCAGTAAGAGAAAAAAATTCGCCATGTTTTGTTCTGAGCTAAAATTCACAACTCATTACACGGTAATTACATGGAATCTCATTTCCTATGATTTCCATAACTCATGTTTTTGATAATTTAGAGAAGATTGACCTCAGCTGAAGTTTACCAGTATTTTCACTGAAGGAAAGGGTTTCCTGGGGGTGCCCGGCTGCTTCAGTTGGTGGAGCATGCAATTCTTAATCTCGGGGTATGTGTTTGTGCCTCATGTTGGGTGTAGAGATTACTTAAAAAGCTGAGGCGGGTTTCAAGAATTTGACAATATTGAATACATGAAAAAAACATGGAGGTGAAAATATCATTGTTTAAAATTAAAAAAATGTTTTGGGGGGGCGCCTGGGTGGCTCAGTCGGTTAAACATCCGACATAGGTTCAGGTCATGATCTCACGATTTGAGTTCAAGACCCACATCAGGTTCTGTGCTGACAGCTCAGAGCCTGGAGCCTGCTTCGGATTCTGTGTCTCCCTCTCTCTCTCTGCCCCTTCCCCACTCACGCTCTGTCTCTCTCTCTCAAAAATAAATCAACATTAAAAAAAATAAATTTTGGGCTGCCTGGGTGGCTCAGTCGGTTAAGTGTCTGACTCTTGATTGGCTCAGGTCGTGATCGCACAGTTTGTGGGTTCTAGCCCCTCACTGGACCCTGTGCTTGCTGAGAGTGCAGAGTCTGCTTGGTATTCTCTCTCTCTGCCCCTATTCTGCTTGTGCTCTCTCTCTCAAAATAAATAAATAAACTTAAAAAAGCAGTGAGAAGAACTTTTATTTCTATGTCATTGATGCATTTCTTAAAATTGTTCCTAGTCATTCTTAAAGCAGTTTGACTGAGGAGTCCTGCTGGGCCATCACAGGCCTAGTTGTGTGGGAAGGACCTGTTTGGACTCAGGCACCCAGCACGGGTCTCCACATGGGGCGGGGCTGAGGCCACGGCCAGGAGCCTGGGGACTGGCTGGTCAGCGTGGCTCTCCTAGGCTGCTCCTGGGGGTCTGGGATTCCTGGCTCCAGAACCAAGTCCTAAGACACTGCAGCCTGCCGGCCAAGTGCAGTTCAGCCCTCCTTTCCCCACCCTGGACTGTGGTGGGTCCAGTACGGAGCATCTGTTCCCTTTGGCTTCGGAATCAATGAAATGTGCTGTCTTAAACAGGGATCAGATGCCGGGCAGCCCAAAACCAAGCCAACTACCGAGGAAATGTCCTCTCTGCTCATAAAATTTTGGCAGAGAAATTTTAACTCACTTTGTGGGGTAACCATTTATCTATTTATTAACCCACTTTATCGAGATATAAATCCGCACGCCGTGAAATTCTCCTCTTTAAGGTGTACAAAAAAATGAATTTTATTAAAAATTTGTTTAATGCTTATTTTTGAGAGAGAGAGAGAGAGAGAGAGAGAGAGACAAAGTATGAGTGGGGGAGGGGCAGAGGAGAGGGGGAGAAAATCCAAAGCAGGCTCCAGGATCTGAGCTGTCAGCACAGAGCCCGACGTGGGGCTTGAACCCACAAACCGTAAGATCATGACCTGAGCTGAAGTCAGATGCTTAACTGACTGAGCCACCCAGGTACCCCCAAAATTGAATTCTAAAATATTCACAGAATCGTGCAACCACCACCACATTTCAGTTTTAGAACAAATCATTTATTTTCAAAATTGAATATGAAGAACTGCACACTCGGCGTCCCTGGCTCGATTTGGAAACACATGTGTCCTACAGGGTGGTGGGTCTCTGGCTACAGTTTCTTCTCTCCTGATTCTCTTCAGCCCGAGCGTCTGCGCAGCAGGTACGAGTTCCCACAGACAGCTGCGACTCGATGTGGCAAGGTGGCTGGTCACTTTGCGCCCTCTGGCTCCAAATGGCCATATCCTGACGGAGAAGGGACCTAAGAGTCTTTGGCACCTTGATCAGCAGCAGAGGCCTCATATCCTCTTTGTACTTCCTATTTTTACTTTTACACTTCAAAGGAGCGAAAATGGGAGTCCTTTCATTGCTATCCAGACTGGCCTCTAGAGGGCCAGACGACTTCCCAGACAGAGCAGGGCCCGTTTCTCAAAGCCACCCCACCATTCCATTGGAAGCCATTTTTTTCTGAGATTTTTGTCTTCATAGACCCCTTCTGGGTTAGCCACAGCTCACGGAAATCCTTGAAACCTGTTTGGGGTGGAGGTGGGAGGTTGTGGTTTGAATCTTTTCTGGAAAGAGAGCTCTCAAAGCCCCCTGACCCCTTTCCAACTCATGTTTATAATGTCCTAAGAGAACCATTAACAATTCCTGAGAGTTTAACCTTTTCATTTCACATACCTCACCTTTCCTAGTCTTTTATTTATTTATTTATTTATTTATTTATTTATTTTACGGTAAAATGTAAATAACATAAAGTTTACCATGTAAGCATTTTCAAGTGTACGGTTCAGTGGCACTCAGTACCTTCACATTGTTGTACCCCCATGACCACCATATGGCTCCAAAACATTTTTATCTCACAAAACTGAAACTCTGTCCCCACCAAATGAAAACTCTTCATTTCCAGCCCATAGTAACCAACCTTCTGTCTCTACAGATTTGGCTATTCTGGGTGCCTCATAGAAGTGGATCATATATTTCTCCATTTGTCACGGCTTTCATTCAGCATTATGTCTTCCACGTGCATCCATGGTATAGCACATGTCAGAATTTTCTTCCTTTTTTCAGGCTGAATAATATTCCACTGTGAGTCCATGCCATTCATCTATTCATCCATTGATGGTATACTTGTGGTACTTCCTCGCTTTGGCTGTTGTGAAGAAGGCTGCCATGACCACAGTGGAGAAATAGCCCTTTGAATCCCTGCTTTCAATTCTTTTGGGTCTTCACCATCTTTCAGGCCAAATGGGTGAATGGGGTAAAGCTACTCTAGTGTAGGCTTTCCCAAATTCTTCATGTTATGGCTTCCATAGGAAATGTTTGTTTGGCACCCTGACATAACAGAATCATGGAGGTGACTCATCCAGGCTCCATTGAGGGGGCTGAAGGGATCCCCCTCACAGCACACACTGGATGCATCTGGCAGGGAGCTCTCTGCTTTGGACAACTCAACTCACCAGTTCTTATTTCTTCTTCTTATTTATTTTTGTTAATTTACATCTAAGTTACTTAGCATACAGTGCAACAATGATTTCAGGAGTAGAATCCAGCAGTTCATCCCCTACGTATAACACCCAGTGCTCATCCCAGCAAGGGTCCTTCTTCATACCCTTGCCCACTTAGCCCTACATCCTCTCTCCCACAACCCCTCCAGCGACCCTCAGTTTTCTATATTTAAGAGTCTCTTATGTTTTGTTTCCCTCCCTGTTTCTATACTATTTTTGCTTCCCTTCCCCTATGTTCATCTGTTTGTATCTTATATTCCACATATGGGTGAAGTCATATGGTACTTGTCTTTCTCTGACTAATTTCGCTTAGGATGATACCCTCTAGTTCCATCCACGTGGTTGCAAATGGCAAGATTTCCTTCTTTTTGATCACTGAGTAATACTCCATCATATATATCTACCACATCTTCTTTATCCATTCATGTCAGTGGACATTCGGGCTCTTTCCACACTTTGGCTATGGTCGATAGCACAGCTATACACGTTGGGTACATGTGCCCTTCGAAACAGCACATCTGTATCCCTTGGATAAATGTGCAATTGCTGGGTCATAGGATAGTTCTATTTGTAATCTTTTGAGGAACCTCCATACTGTTTTCCAGAGTAGCTGCACCAGTTTGCATTCCCACCAGCAGTGCAATAGAGTTCCTCTTTCTCAGCATCCTCGCCAACATCTGCTGTTGCCTGACTTGTTCCTGTTAGCCACTCTGACAGGTGTGAGGTGGTGTCTCATTGTGGTTTGGATTTGTATTTCCCCGATGATCAGTGATGTCGAGCATCAGCTCACCAGTTCTGACCCCCAGGAGCAAGTGGTGCATGGTGTATAGTTGTTCTAGGTGTGGCTGGCAGGGTGACGTGTCCTGAAGAGGCTTGTCACCTCCTCTCTGCCCACACCTCCCCCCCTCAGAGCACCTGGCCATTTGTAGCTGCAGAATGAGAGACATGGGAACTTAGAGCCCCCGGCTGCAGCTACTTGGAACAGAACACTGAAGCTGGTATCGCAAAATCTTTACGGAGCTAGAACGAGGTTAGGACACCGAGGCAGAAGTGAGGGGTGGGAGGGAGTGGAGCTGGAAGAAGGCGTCAACATGGTGCCTGAGGCCGCCACTTGGAGGCAGCTATGAGTGAAAGCCGAGCTGAGGAAGCAGTCTGTGCTGAAAAGAGAGACAGAAGCAATGTCCAGAGCATAGTAGGGGGCAGGCGCCTGGAGGGAAAGGAGAGGGGGGTGATGGAGAGGAGGAGGGGAGGGAGAAGTTGCCTCAAGACGTTTTCTATGAGGCTCAACTGGCCATTTTGCATTTTGCTTTTGTGACCTCTGTTTATCCAGTGAGAATCTTCTCCCCTGGAGGTGGTTGGGTGGGTTTCCGTGCCTTGATGGTGTGGGAGGTTGGGACCTGCTGGGAACGGAGGTTGGTGGGAGTGGTGGGGGTGTGGGTGTGGGAATTCAACAAAGTGGCCACCAACACAGCACGCCATGCTTCGTTTTGAAATAGTTTATTAATCTGTTTGGCCAAACAGGTAATGGAAACTGAGAATAATAATCTGCTAAAAAGTTCAGGTCACGAATGCCCCTTTCCCCTATGAAACGAAAGACTCCATGGGTAACAGAGTGCACCATTGGGTTATGACAACATTTCAAAATAAGGTTTCCATTTCGTATGTAACAATGTAAACTTCAAAAATAGTAAACTCTAACCCCCTTGTCCCTCTTTACAAGATCTATCACAGATAGAAGTTTTCTGGCAGACCTAGATTGTGTACGTAAACAGCCTGGTGCTTTAAAAGTTTCATAAAAAGGTTTACAGGTTCAGGAAGAAATTTTTCAATCTTGGTCGTGAAGTGAAAGCAATCAGCAATCCACCTCCAGCACAGCCTACCTTGTATGTGCATTGCACACTGCTAACCATGTACCATTACACCGGTCACCGGCTCGTCATTTTTTGTACACATACACACACACATATAGTTTTATTGGTTTCTAAAGATTTTTACATCTAAATGATAAGACGGCGCCAGTGACTTACAATGTCACCTCGCTTCACATAGGTAAAGACGAAAATTCTGTAGAAGGCACTGTAATTTCTCGCGCATGATCTTACACTGGGGCCAGCTGGGGCTTGGACGTCTCTTTCCCTCTCTGTCACCCGGCTCGGGCCTGTCCCCCTCCAACCGTCGGCCCGAGGTTAAGTCCACAGTCGATGGGTTCCAAAGTCCGTTTTCCTTTTCTGCGTCACCTCTTGACATCCTCATCCGTCCCTCCGTCCGTCCAGATTAACTGAACAGTTAGCTTTTGGTTCATTGAGATCCCTTAAAATTAAGAATACAGCTCTGGTATAAAACAAAATATGACCCTACCATAGCTGAAAAGTAATCACAGTGTGCAATGTAATTTTTCAGTTGCTAAGATTCAGAACACTTGGCCCTGCCTCTCGTCATCCCCAAGACAACCAATGCCAGGGTAGTCGTAACCAGCCTTACATTCATTGAAAAAGGGCCGAGAGGCCCTTCTGGTCTCTTTCATCTTGAATTGGTAACCTTAGGTGAAAGGTCTGATGTGGAAAAAGTGCAAGCAAATTGGACATGCCAATAAATACCATATAACTTACCGCAGATTACCGGAACTGTACAGGTATGTACACCTTACCGAAGTGAGGGACCCCCGCCAGGAAGAGACCCCCCCCAAGTCACTAACAACGAGCGTGAGCGTTCGCCCCAGAGTTCTGGGGGGCTTCGGTCAGCGGGCAAACGAAGGGCGGGCTCTTCTGTTCTTGCTCTGAGGTCCCGAGCCCGGGTCTGCGGCGCCCTCCGCAGTCTCCTCCTTCTTCCTCACTTTGAGGCGGGTGAGCAGCTTGATCAACCAGACATCCCACTCCTCGGGCAAGAGCAGGAGGAGGAAGCCCAGGCCGATGATGATGATGGCGATGACCCGGACCCCGTTGAAGACGATCTTACTGGTGTAGTGATCAACCACTGCACGGGACACAGAAAAGCCGGGTTACCGGGAGGTGAGCCCGGCGCAGGGCCGGGGCGTCCTCTCGTGCGGGCCGGCAGGAAGTAGTCTTCCTTGACCACAGAATCTTCCTCGGTGTGGCTTTGTTCCTTGCGGGCAGGGACTGCCTCTTAATTTTAAAACACCGCCTTGGTGTGAAGCCTGGTGCTTGTATCTCACTTCCTCAAACTGACCCAGCACCTTAGTTCAGACACTGATTTATGTGACAGACAAAACAAATGGCAGGGGGCAGTTGGACAGACACACACACACACACACACACACACACACACACCCTGAAGATTAATTTTGGCCACCCCTGGGTGGCAGGATAATGAAAACACTATGACTTTCTTTATTTTTTTGGTACTTTTCATGTTTTCTACGATGACAGTTTATACTTGTAATTTAAAAGCGTCATTTCCCAATATATGCATATATACAGTTTGAAGACCAAACTCACACTGGTGTTTTGAAGATAATAGAGACAATTTCTTGTTCTGCCCCAGGCCATTATTAGCACGAGGCTCTAAAGCCACCTGGGCTGTCACTGACTATTCAAGTTTATTAAAGGTCCACAGGGCATAGGGCTCATACCTGACCCACATCGGGTGAGGGAACACAGGATTAAGGGGACATTAAGGTTTTTCTTTTTTCTTTTTTTGGTTTTATTTCCCTGTTTTCTTAATTAAAACCAGACAAAGCAAATTTGGAGGCCACCTTCTACACAAGAGATACCAACTGCTTTCTTTTAAATCACTCGGTGAAAGAGCGTTTGCTGACTTAGAGCACGCCGCCTTTGAAAACCACCTTGCTGGCCTGCAGTCTGCCAACTTTCCACCTCTGGGTCCAGGATGTGGCCCTGGGCATGGCCTGGCTCTGTCCTTCTCCCTCACGGGCCTCCACTTTCCCTGCCCCCCCCCCCAACCTTCCCTCCCTCTCACCTTGTCTATAGGACAGGCAGAGAAAGACAAAGGGATAAAAGTTAAAACTGAAAAAAAAAATTGTTAGTAGCCCTTTTGTGGAATTAAAGTGCCTCTTGTATCTCACTGTAATTCAGCAAGGCTTTAATTTTTAATAATGGCAGAACATTCCGTGAATGCGACAGACGGGGGATAGTCAATTAGCCGGGCCCGTGGGCTGCGCCAGGGACAGGCATCAGGGAGAGTCGGGCAACCACCCAAAGGCTCTGCTCTGACACATCAGGTAATGGCAGACCTCTCTGCTCCTCTCTTCCAATTGAAAATGGAATGTGATCCCTTCCTTTGAGGCATAATTAAACCCCTTATGTTGCAGGCGAGTAATGAGAAATGATCCTGATTTCTCTCTCAAACACCTGGCTGTATGATACGGTGAAAGTGAGCACCCATCTAGGGGCCCCCTGTGATCTGCCTTCTCGCAGGTAGAACACCGTGACTATAAAGATGCCGTAAGGGGTGGGCGTAAGTTGAGAAGCTATTTTTCAGGAGGGAGCAGCGTTTGGAGGTTACCACTGTAACCCTCACACCCTGAGCACATTTTCTGCTCCAGGAAGTCACTTACAAAAATTAATTTTTTTTCCTGCTATTTTTCCATACTTATTACTCACATTAATGATATTCATCTCTGGTCCTCACACCAGTTAGCACTGAGATGGCTTGAGACTAGCTGTACTTTGGTGTGCTAAGTGAAAATCCGTGCATTCCGGAGAAATACCATATATGTAACAAACACCAACATTTTTGTACCTAAGTGCTCACTTTCTTTTGGTTTTTAAAGTTTATTTATTTATTTTGAGAGAGAGTGAGCACACCTCTCTCTCTCTCTCAAAATAAATAAATACAAGTAGGGGAGGGACACAGAGAGAGAGAAAGAGAGAGAGAGAGAAAATCCCAAGCAGGCTCTGCGCTGTCAACGTGAAGCCTGATGCAGGGCTTGGTCCCACGAACTGTGAGAACATGACCTGAGCTGAAATCAAGAGTCAGACCCTCAACTGACTGAGCCACCCAAGCGCCCCAAGTGCTTTCTTCCTATACAGAAGGTTAAACATGCTTTCCACAGCAGGCACAGCAAGAGGGTCTGTGAATATGCATGTTTGTAAGTTGCACACGTGTGTGTGTGTGTGTGTGTGTGTGTACAAGCAAATATAGGAAGCCATACAGGCTTACCTGCATTTACAGGTACACTGAGGACGATTCCAACAGACATCAGAGTGGGATACGTAACAGCAATTCCAAAATTTAATACAATATTGAATGCTGAAATAAAGAACAGAAAAAGGGGGTTATTCGTGACTGGTCCTGAACTTTACAGCCTCCCCGGTCTGTCCCACCTGCCCTTCTCTGATGAGGCTGGAGTCACAGGAGTTACCATTGCCCTTTGCTCTGACTCAGTGACCTTGGGTGGAGATTAGGGTCAAACACTCTGATTATGTAGCTTCCCCCCCTTCCCTGAGCTCTGAAGAAAGGAAAGGCACTGGAAAAGAGGGCTGGGGGCACCCTACTCACCCTACATCCCAGTGCGTTTTGCCAGCAGTGACTATGGGCAGGCGTTTTGGGTCATGCACTGTTAGATGGAAACTGGGCAAGGCACCTTCTTGGCTACTTTTCTGCCTAGGACCAGCCTTCCATCAAGTAATGGTGATGGTGGTATTAACCATAATGGTAACTGATAATATTTATTGGACATTGATGCATATCAGTGTTCTAAGAACTCTGCATGTATTATTTGCCAATTCCCTCCCGGTCCTGTAGGGATTATTCTGTTCTCAGCAGGTCAGATGCACCACTATTCAGAGGGGCAGTGACTATGGCTACTACTGCCTTGACTGTGGCTCTGGATTAGAATCCAGGGCCATCTTTACGAAGACTTAACAGTCTTTAAAGACTCAACGATCTTGAGAAGCCCAGGGAACTTAAGCATAAGAAGAAAATGGTTTTCTTCTTCAGGGCACGGGTTTCCAGATCCCAGTCCTGCTCATCCATCCCCGCTTCTGACGGTGGGCATTCGGACAGGGCGCTGGCCACTTACTCAATAAGAGGACTGAAAATCCACAAAGGTTGCCCCATGGAATGTCATCAAAAGAGCTCCAGTATTCCACTTTGGTAAAGTAGAGGATGATGGGAATACAGGTGATGAAGAGGATGTTAAACACACCCAAAATGGACAAAAATAAGGCGGCTTCTCCAAACTTAGCACTGCCCAGGAGGAGCTTGAACAGAACCTGCCAGAGAAAGCAGAGGAGGGTGGGTGAAGGCTCACCCCAGATGTCACCTTGTCACAGGGGAAGTAGAGTACACCTGATGAGGCTGGGCTGGACCACAGGAGAGCAGCCACGTGATGGGTAAATCCTTCCTCACTAGGCTTCCTGGAGAAGGTGGTGGGGTGTGACCTATGAGCACCTGTACACATATCCAAATCTTAGTAGTGCCACAATGGAGAGTTCTGGATCTCTGGCCTCAGAGAAGGCATCTGCAGGGCTCATGGGTTTTCACTCTGGGCTTGATTTGTCTGTGTTGTGTTCATTTAATGTTTATTTATTTTTCAAAGAGAGAGACAGACACAGAGCACAAGTGGGTAAGGGCTGAGATGGAGAGGGAGACACAGAATGGGAAGCAGGATCCAGGCTCTGAGCTGTCAGCACAGAGCCAGCCGTGGGACTCGAACTCACGAGCCATGAGATCACGACCCAAGCCAAAGTCAGATGCTCAACTTACTGAGCCCCCCAGGTACCCCTGTCTGTGCTGTATTCATGATATGACATCCCAGCTTCAGAGAGTCTGAAGATGAGGAAGCCACAGGCATTAGAAGTGGCTGCCATGACGACACAGTCCTCTTGCAGATCTCTGACTCTGCACAACACAGCTTGACCCCAGCAGAAAGAGCTTTGACTGAAAAAACATTTTCTACAAATCGAAGGCAGAGGGACTTTAACACTCACAGCTCATCTCTGCTCCATCCCACCATCCCGTTCCAGAAACGACATGGATTATAGTGGAATGCGTCCCACTCTGATTTCTTACACCTGTTCTTGTTTGTACGTATTTCAAGTGTGTGAGGGCCGGAAAGAGAGGGATAGAGGTGCCTGGAGTGGCCGAGAAGCTGGGATTATAGAGCCAGCGGCCCCCGTGTTCAGGGAACGATCCACAACCAGGGAACTAACTGATGTGAGTCCAGCTTGAGTCTCTTCCTTCTCTGCCTGCTTCTTCCTTTTTTCAGCCAGTTCACAAATCCTTCAGGTATTTCTGGGCATACGTGCAAGGAGCATGAAAAGGGAAATAAATTGCTTATGGCCTTCCACCCACTGGCCCCTCTGCATAAAGATGTGGCAGTGGACGAGATGGGTCATGGGAGTAGAAATCAGCATTATTTGTGTTCATTGTGGATTGACTGCATTTCCGTATGCTCTCTGCTTCCCATTAGCACGCAGTTAATTCAGTGTGGCCTTGTCCTATTTTCTGCATTTGAATAGTGGCTTTGAAGTCTCAGAGTGGCGTGGGCCTATCGCATCCTTGTGGCAAGCTGCATTCCAGAGAAGGGAGATGGCGTGTGCGCATCTCTCTGTGGGCAGTGAGGGCGGGGAGCTGATGAAGGTTGGGAAGGCACAGTTATTTCGCATCCCAAAACCACAAAACATTTTACGCATAGAGCTGGGAAAAAGGTGCCTTTTCTTATACCTCTCTACCATACTTCCTTCTCTCTGTCCTCCTGTCTGGATCCACAAAAGGCCAGTAAGTCTCAAAGCTAAGTCCTCACTCCTCATTGAATCTTCCAGGTCAGGTTCCCAGCTTGGAGGCCAGAGACTATTTTGCATTCTTCACCGTGGATATAAAAGAAGGAGAGAGGAAGAAAGGGAAGGAGGAGTGAGAGCAGTCAGGAGCCATGATGGGGTGGGGAAGGAGAGAGCAGGGATCAAAAATGGTCCCATTCAGGGGCACCTGGGTGGCTCAGTTGGTTAAGCAACTGACTTCGGCTCAGGTCATGATCTTGAGGTTCATGAATTCAAGCCCCTCATCAGGCTCTGTGCTGACAGCTCAGAGCCTGGAGCCTACTTCCCATTCTGTGTCTCCCTCTCTCTCGGCCCCTCCCCTGCTTGTACTCTGTCTCTCTCTCAAAAATAAATGAACATTAAAAAAAAATTTTTTTTTTAAATGGTCCCATCCAGATCTGCAGTTGGGACATGCTTTCCAGTGCTTCCTAACATTTTGTCAAAAATACGTTATAATTCCCATATCGTAGTTGTTTCTTGGATCTCTGGGTGGTGCTTAAAATGCATTATGAATTCATGCTGAGCAAAAACCATGTGATAAGAGATTTCACTGACAAGGCTGCACCAGATATTTAAATCTTCACATCGAACCTGGTGGAAAATTATCTCCCCAAACACTGAAGCGGCCCTTTAGGGCCCCTGATACTCTCCAGTCCTTGCCAAACAATGAAGTCACTAAAATCTGACACTGCCGATCCACTGTTCCATCTATGTTATCCCTAGTACTGCAAAGATATGGCCGTTGATGGAAAGATCTAGAGAGCCAAAGCCAAGAACGGGTGCACGCCTCATCACTGCAAGTCTGTTTGCTGCTCATCTTAAAACACAAGTGCCATCAAGGTGCCCCAAAAGTGCCGGGCCAGCCATGCAGAGGCCTGCTGTTCTCTCCTGGGAAAGCTCAGAGAGCTTGCCCCACACGCACTTACCTTGTAGAGGGCAGACATGGATGCAGAGCCCACCACCAGCGCTATGCCGATGACCGAGTGGCTGTGGAAGCCATCCGCATAGGTCATCATCACGATCCCAGCGATGGCGAGGATGGCGGCCACAATCTGGACAGAAGGAAGAAGACAGCGGTGAGGGTAGTGGTGGGGAATCTGATGGGCCGCCAGGGGGTGAATGAGGTAGAAAAGCTCATGGAAGTTCAGTAATGGGAGGGAAGGGAAAGGGAAGACCTCCTTTCCAGGTCTCTGGAGAATGAGCGAGGTCTCTGCTCTTGCTCAGTAAAGCTTGGTGCCACCAAGGAACCTGGGATGGTTGGCCGCAAGGAGACACACTGAGGCCCAGCATCCTGTGGTGACCCGTCACTGTCAGCCTCGGGAACCACAGGGGAGGTGGCCAGAACGCCAACAGCGGTTTGGCCGTGACAAGGCTTGGTAGACAACATCTGGAAATCGCCTCAGTTCCTTCCCAACCTTCTGAAGGCGCCTCATGTGATCTTGCTTTTACTCACTTTGTATCTCAACAGAGAAAGGGCACAGATCTTGGCCCCGTTAACTCACCAGCAGTAGGGTCTTCTGATAGAGCAAGTGTCATGTGCCAAAGGGCAACAGTGTCCTGACCCTGGGGGCGCAGCTCCTTTTCTTAGCTGCTGCAGGGCCATCCCTCACTCTGCACCCCCTTAATCCTGTCATTATCCGGATACAGACTTCTTGGGTTGAATGGCCGTTCCAGGGAGATGTACACGTTCCTGCCATTGCGCACAATAAGACTGTCGGATGACCCAGGGGACTAGCTCCGTGGGATAACATTTCGCCAAGGAGAAATGCATCAGCACAGAGAATAAGGACACGTTTGAACCCGAGGTGGTCAGGGAGCTACCTAAATGTCGCTGGTGTGAAGTGCGGAGGGGGATGCTGTAAGCAAAACACGGGGAGGCCAGAACAAATGTGTGCAGTACAAGTTTACACTACTGGATTCACTGAGCACTTTCTCTTAACGGATCATGCAAACTGACCTCGGCTACCTGCAACAATATCAGACAGTCACCATTTACTAACTCGGTGGTCACAGGAGAAGTGTTTTCTATGTATTTTCTCGTTTAAATCTCAGAGTAGGTAGATATGACCATTCATTTCATTTTGTAAACATGAAGATTTTGGCTCAGAGAGGCTACGTAACTCGTCCAAGGTCAAAGCACTGGTGTGTGGCTGAGCCGGGACGCCAAATTTCAGGTCTGTCTGATTGCAAAGTCTAAACAGGAAAGGATGGTTCACATAATATGCCGCCGTCAACCACACTCTCTGAGAGTTGAACGGAGGTTTCCTTTGCGGCTTAAACATAACATTTTCAGGTTAGTGAAGGGTAATGTGGTTGAGTCTCATGCAGTGTGAGTTACCTATTTCTGGTATATTCCTTACGCAGTACTTCCTTGTCATGGTAAATCTGTGCCTAGAACACAGAGGCTCTGGAGGGGGCAGGTGACGGTCATTTGCTAGAGAAGACCAGGCAGGCCCTTGTCTGCCTACTTGTCCTTTTCAGGGTTAGGAACTCGCTGTCACTGAGAGGCTTCATTCTGCATCATCCCTTGAATCTATTGCATATTCAAATGCTACCCGTACTGTGCACAACTGTTCACGTAGAGAAAGAAACAGAGATAGTAAAACAATAAAGGAGCTTCTTCCCCCTTCATATGAAGAGAGGGGCAAGCGATAAGGCCGGCAGCGGAAGAGGGTGGCTTCTGGTCCAGGGGACACACGCACAGTGTGCTGCCTGGAACAGTTCAACCTGGCTGGGCATTGAAGGTCCGCAGATAGAAAAATAACTAGAAAAAAGAGGGAGGGAAGAAAATAGCTGCATGTCGGATGATTCGGTGCAGCTCCAAAGGCAGTTGAGGCTTTTCAAACTTGGGGCTGAAGTTTCAAGGAAACGAAGGAGATCAGGGGCTTATTTTCTCCCGAAGGCTTAGCAGGCTGGTCTCCAGCCTCTTGCTCTGCCTTCCCTACTGGTTAAATAACGAAGGGCTGAAAGCTTCCGCCTGGGCTGTGCTGTGCAGAAGAGCAGAGGGAAGGGGCTGGAGGGGTAACAGGGAGAGCCTTCCAGTCAGTACTTGGGGAGTCGAGGCCCCAAGAGTTCATGCTGACAGGTGGCCCCAGGGGACTGTGGTCTCCTCCCAGCTCAGACCTCCAGTTCTCCTCCTGGGAGTCCCTGACACAAGTCACCGGGGACTCCTGTGAGCTCCACTGTAAGCACCGTTCTCCTGGCACCAGCAGTCCTGATGGGACCCCCTAGCCTTGAGCCTGGGGCGCACCCACAGTGCTGGAGCTCAGCTCACTCTTCATGCCCCCCGACACAGGGCAGGGCTGAAACACCCTATGGATCTGGGGCGCGGAGCCTGGAAGTCCTTCCTCAAGATGGACATTTCTTTCAAGATCCTAGTTCTATCTTTCAAGAATATGTGCAGGGGCGTCTGGGGAGCTCAGACCATTAAGTGTCCAACTTCGGCTCAGGTCACCATCTCATGGTTTGTGGGTTTGAGCCCCGCATTGGGCTCCGTGCTGACAGCTCAGATTCTGTGTGTGTGTGTGTGTCTCTCTCTCTCAAAAATAAACGTGAAACATTAAAAAAATTTTTTTTAAATGCGTGCATACTTTACGTTTATATCGTAACATATCTGGGGTTCTTGGTTTACACCTGGAAATGTTTCGTTGCGTATTTCCTGCATTACGATGTACTTTCCGGGAAGGCCAGACACGCCTGTCCTGTGGTTTCACATGCCCCTTGTCGTCTAGATCAGGGTGTCCCTGGGGGAGAATGCTGAGTTTGAGGAGAAAATAAAGCAAAGTAGACAGCTGAATTTCCCCCGGGCCTCCTTTCTCCCACCTTCCACCACCCCCTCCATGTAGCCCATTGACCTGTTCCTAAACAGGGACTCAGGGCTTCAAACGGATGGGTGACAGTGGCTCTAAGACCAACAAGGGTGAGAGCTACCATCCCTTCTTCAGCTGGAGGGGGAGGGGACTTAGACACAGGAGACACCGAGGCCAGGGTGGTGCCAATTACCCTCTTACCGGTGGCCTTGCTTCGCATGGTGACCCCACCAGAGCCTGCCTGGCCCCCGTGGGCTCTGAATTCAGAACCCCAGCCACTCAGTGATGTACCCTGCTTCCCTCGTGGCCACACTGTCCCCCCTCCCATGTCAGGCTGAGGGGAAGGAGGTAAAGCCCTCGAGCATCTAGGCGGAACGCCGGGTGCAGCACTGTAGAGTCGGGCCACCTCTCAGATGGGCTCTGCTCTCCCCTCTGCCCAGACCGCGATGGGCTACACGCCCTCTGCCCAACTGAGCCCCGGGTGCTACACTGCGGATGTGGACAGTCGGGGGCAATTTTGAGGAATGGAAAGGACACATTTTAAATATACTTTCCCTAACTCTAACCCTCCCAGCTCCTGACCACTCTTCCCCACTCAGACTATGGGAGTTTGGTGGGGATCCTCTCTCTAGGTGACTCCTCCGATTTCAGAGCATGGGAAGGGGCTGGCTGTGAGCCCTGAAGTGCCCCCCGTGCTCTGGGTCATCCCCCGGCTGTGCTCAAGCGGCAGGGGGCGGCCTCCCAAACAGAAGGCAGTCAGATCCGAAGTTGGAGCTACCGTTTGGGAATGGCCCCTTGGGCGGCACCGAGAAGCACCGTCATATTGCAAACATCGGCTGGAATCTGAAATGGGAGCTGGTCTTTGGAAAAAGCATGGGATCCCCAGGAATGGGCTGTTGGGACTCGGGGGACCACGTGATGAGCTCTCAGCTTGCTGTCTTGCTTCTGCCTCAGTCCCTCCTGGCTAGAAAGCCCCAGCTACCACAGTTATGACCAGATGCTGAGGAAACAAAAGATCCCATCTTCCGTTTCCATCGAGATGCGGGTCTCACCCAGACAAGGCTTCTTTATCCAGCTGCTGAGCACAGCTGGGTGGGTCTCGGCTTTAGGAGAGGCCATTCTTCACGCCCTGAGTTCTACCTGCTTTTGTTCAACCGCTGCTTTCGCTACACAAAACTGCCTCCTTAGACATTTGTCAGCTTCCGGGACTGTCGCCAGAAGAACGGAGCTGATCCAACAAAGCCCTCCAGTCGAGAAGGAATAATCAAAATAACAATGCTGGGAAAGATAACAGTTACTGGGTTTTATGTGCCAGGCACGCATCATCTTATTTTATTCTCACAACTGTCCTATAAAATGAGTAATGAAAGCTTGGAGACGTTAAGTAACTTGCTCAAGGCCTAACAGCTTGTAAGAATGGAATCAAGACCCAAAGCCTAGTCCCTCGAGTCTAGTTAGAGCATCTCCCTATTGCATCAGAAACCCTGAATCTGGAGAGTCGGGGGGGACACACGGAAAGCCCATCTAAGCACAGGTCAAAGGGGACATAGTGGCCAACTTGAGTTGTTTTCAACAGCCACCTCTGATGCCTGAAGTGGCCAGATCTCCCCGGCGTGAGAAGATACGTTTGCCTCTTCTTGGTCAGCCCATGTGACCTGGAGCAGTTGATGTTTTCCACGAACCACAACCCTTGCGATGCGAGTAACTGTCGTAATGATGCAGATCCTCTGTGCAGTCTGTTCCCATAAACATAAAGTTGATGCTCCTTCGTCTTATATCTGTGTGACTCTCCACCTCAGATGCTCAGCCCCCAGGATGGGGAACACTGTTTGTTTCCTTCAATGTCTGGAACTTTCGTGCTGGCTAACCCAGCAGTCAGGGGAATCTAAAAGAACGCTTGCACCAGTTAGATTTTATCTTGGACCTAGGTTTCCACTACCAAGGGGGAAGTTTCCATCGCTCTGACCGCTGCTGGGGTCTCACGGATTTTGCTAGCTCTCTGAATTCTTAAAGAGGAGAAGAGGGGAATATACCATGACTTGGAGTGGGAAGATCTTGGATGGCGGGTGGGGGGGTCACAAGCTTCTCAGAGGAATAATGCTGATTAAAGAGACCACAGCTGAACAGCGCTTTACAGGTTACAAAATTTCATTGCCGACCCCAGCTTCTGGGACCCTCATTTCAGTGCTGGCCTAGTGATGGCTTCAACACAAAATTTTGTTCAGTATAAAGTGGTCAGGACGGACCGAACTGACCAAGTGGCAAGGACGGCTAGACAGGATCGTAGTTCAAGGGATGTCAGGGGACAAAACCCTCCTATCCATGAATAGCAACAAAGAAAAGATCTGGGTGTGCCATCTTGTCCTCTATGAGTGTAGGAGGGTTTCAAGTAGTTTCCCACCTACTTCTCTTAAGCTCAAAAAAAAAAAAAAAAAAGGAATATCCAACTTAGGTGCGGAATTCACCTTGAAGTTTCTCTTCCCAATTAATAGAGTCTCATTTGGAATTTTCTTTGGACATCAGAATCAGGTCGAAGAGCTTCCTGAATTCCCTTGGCACGTTGCATCAAAATAAAGTCACAGTGGGACCCAGGTCACTGGAGTCTGCCGTGTCCAGTCAGGTAGGCTGTTGAATAGATTACTGCTGGAAGTACTTGTGTTTCTTGTGCCGATGTATTAGATCATTTATTTGCTGAAAGCTTTTCTGGGTGGTAGCACAGCGAGTGAGTTTTAATTCCAAAATTAACACTGAGCCTTAAAACAAAATTTCCCCCGACTGCAAGCTAAAAATACTACTCAGCAGTTGACTCATGTCCCCACTGCTGTTTGAGTAACTAGGTGGGTGTGAATCCTCCATTGGGGTGATGTCATTGTTCCCAGGACAATGAGCAAAGGACACAGTGGAGGGCCTGGAGTGGAGGCTGCCCCTTGCTGGATGCCTCTGTGGTTCACGGTCACGGGGCTGCCCATCAAAAGGGCTCTCAGCTGCATGGCCGGCCCACGTGGCCTGAAGGTGCAGGAAGGAGTAAGCGATGTGCCCTGTCAACTAGCTGCGTGGCCAAATCTTTTGTGCTTGTTCACGGCGTGGTGATGGGGCAGTAGCAGCTCCTGGCCACCAGAGGGAGGCAAGCAGAGGCCACCAGGATTCTGTCAACTGAACTGTCACCTCGTGCTTTTATTCAGGGTGAGTCCCTTGCTTTAACACCTGAGAGTTGATAGTGCATTTGTCGTATTTCACACAACTGTTATGCAATTTGACTGGCTGAGTTTGACTAGCTCTTGACGGAATTTACTAAGTCTCGGATCTGATCCAACAACACGAGGTAATTCAAAGGACAGAACCACCCTCTCCCTTCGCCTGGGGTGTGAAGGAGATGAAACTGGCCCTCTACAATCTGGATTTAGCCTAAGTGTATCTGGCCCACTTTGGCTTGTACACACGGTCCAGACAAAGGACCAACAAGACTACACACATATGTATGTGGATGCGGAAGGATCTTCAGGCTTTCAGATGCATCCTAAGCAAAGGGTGACAAGGTTAGCAGAGGGCTCCAGGCTGGAGGGCACTGCTGCCCAGGAGAGAGAGAGAGAAAGCACGCAGAGAGGAAATGCATCACTATCCCCCGGGCGGGTCCCCGACTGGCACAAACTGTAGGGAATGCTTGTTGGAATGCTTGAAATGAACGGTGCTTTAATGAATGCTGGTCTAGGATGGTTTGCAAGCAAGAGAGTTTGCAAGGCACACCAAGAACTGGGCCCTCAGCCGGGGCCCCCTTTTCTGCTTCAAATCAGAAGGGAAGTGGTCAGCAGTTTATGCTTATGATGCAGCGCATGGAGCTAAGCAAGCCAATGGGCAGGTTTTGGTAGACATGATTGAGCGAGGGAGGAAGACAGAGAATAAGGAACTTACCCTCACTCCCATGAACCTGTCCCTGAGAACGATCCATGAGAGCAAGAACACAAAAGCTTTGTTGCAGCAGAATAAGACGGAGACATCCGTAGTGTTTATTTTCTTTATTGCATGTAAGTACAGGTAGTTTGTGAGTGTCCAAAGAACACCAAAGGGTGCTGCCTTTGTAAAAAACACCTTCAAAGTCAAGCCATTGTCTCCAAAAAATCGACAGCATTCCCTAAAACAAGGAAAGAGAGGCAGTGTTATTATATTCTTGGGTTGAGACAGATCATTTTTTCCCCCTATACCCATTTTTAAAGCAAATGAGGAAGGGGTGGGGTCGCTTCTTATTATGTTTTTAGGAACATCTATTAAAAAGCCCTTCAACCTATCACTTTGGTCCATTGAAGAAAATGTCCCACGATGATGGTCTGACATCATAGATTATTCTTTCTGCTCATGCTAAGTTTGGAACTGATGGTTCTAGACAGAAGGTGGTGGAGTGTTGGGCTTATCTGATCTGAAGAAGGCCCAGTTCCATGGCGACTGTCCGAGGAATTCTTTTACCTGCTTATTAAGAGAAGGAAGTCACTAGATCTTTTTTTGGGAGGCAGGGAGGGAAGAATATTTGAAGAGAGCTCACTAAAACATATTTAAAACAAAATTTACCTCGAGCTGGAATTGTCTCCGGCCAGGCAGGGGCAATCATTTTTTGGGCGCATCTCATACATTTTGGCTATAATATAAGTGGTGTTAACTATCTATGCATTTTCTCCATGAGGTCGTTTTTTAGGGTCTGTCCTTCCACCGTATTGAAGTTCATGTCTCCATGCCACCTAAGAAACTAGCACAGATTCAAGAGCTCAGCATCTGAACAGAGAGCGAGCTGAGGAAACACTTCTAGAAGGAGGTTTTTGAATGCCCTTCTGGATTTCAGGGGAAAGGACCATGAGTGTATGAAACACCATTTCAGAAAAACAAAGCCAGCTTTCCACACACAGAAGAAGAAGACAGTAGAGGAGGCCGTGGGGTAGACAGAGAGGACCAAGCCCTGAGAGGGGCGTGGTCTTCAGAGAGCCTGCTGTTGCCAGGACTTCCCTGGGAGCCAAGGTCATTGCTCTGCTGCCCTGACAGCCAGACAAAGGGATGGATGAACAAGGAGCCTGGCTCCCATGGCTGTCAGTGCCCAGGCTCACAGATTGGGCCCAGTGCAGCTGATGCATGAGTGAGGGAGGATGGGAGTGAGAGAAAAGAAATAACTAGCGTGGGGGGCTATAGCTGTAGTCTATGCCACTTAAAATTAAAATGCAGCAGAAGAGGAGGAAAATTAAGAGCAAGAGTCAAAGGGGATTTGGCGTGATTTTTAATTTAATTTGTTCTTATAATTAATCCAAAATGCAATCCACCTTTGCTCATTACTCGACTGTGGGATTGCCACAGAAGAAACAGCGAAACTCATGTTCTTTCGCTGAACTCAGCCCTCTGTTGCTTCTAAACCAGCACCAGAGGAAACATCTGAATCTCTGATGTTACCATGAGACCCGTTCAACTGAAATGATCCCAATTTGGCTTTATATAGACGAAACTCTCATCTGATAGGTTGATGTTTCTGCTGCTGCATGATTTTCATACAATATTACAGTGGAATTTCTCTATGGGGTTTTCTTGAGTCTCTGTTTATGGAACAGTCTTCTTTTCTTCAGGGGCGATGACCAAGGATGGCTTCCTTCATGTTTGTGTTTGACAGCAGCCACAAAGTGGTGTCAGTACTTTCAGCATGATCAATAGGAAATACAAATTAAAAATTTGGTAATGTTTGTTTATTTTTGAGAGAGAGAGACAGAGAGAGACAGAGACATGTGAGTGGGGGAGGGGCAGAAAGAGAGAGGGAGACATAGAATCCGAAGCAGGCTCCAGGCTCTGAGCCATCAGCACAGAGCCCAACGCAGGGCTCGAACCCATGGACCTCAAGATCTTGACCTGAGCTGAAGCTGGATGCTTAACCAACTCAGCCACCCAGGAGCCCCAGGAAGTACAAATTTTAACTCTACTTAGAGGTTACCCTTCTTAAGGGAGCACAATAAAGGTAGGATTTCCAAGTTTCCCTGACTCACTATTATAAAAAATGATTCATGCTGTGGTAGGGTCCATCCAACGTCAGTTGGACATCTTATGTCTTCTCTGAGAATCTGTGAGTAATTCTTCCAAAGTGTGATGGTTGTAGAAGTGGTGGGGAAGGGGGATCCATCCTGGAGATGGAAAAAACAAGATTTCTGGGCCCAGTAGAGTTCTTTTGGCCCTTTGTGGACTTGTGGCTGGGACAGTACAGCTCAGATGGGTAGATCTGGGTTCTAAGGAGACCAAGATGATTGGCCCTGAGCCAGTGAACCTTGTGCTGTTTTAAGACCAAAGGCTGTATGCTAATCTATGTCAGGTTGATTGCCCATGTGTATCCTTGATTGCAATGGACCCAAGGGAGATGATGAGCACAAATTCATTTCTTCCAGATACCTCTTCTTGGTACACAAAGAATAGAGTACAGTAGATACTCTCTTGACTTGTTTTTGCTTAACTGATATGACAGTTGAATGCCCTTCTTCCTTTGGCAGACCAAGTGCTCAAGGCTGGCAGGTTATTCTCCAGCATGCCCAAGCCCTCTGCTTCCTACCAACTGAGTCATGCGTTGGCCGAGATTTAGATATTGTTTGTTTCCAATCCTGTTTGTGCCAATTGTTCTTGGTTATTTCAACTGCATAATTTATTAGATATTTCCTAAACCAATGAAATATAGTGAGAAAAGAAAGTTGTGTTTTCCCTATGAAATCTAAGTTGAGAATTTCAGGGAAAAGTCAATAAAAGTCACTAAAATATTGCTCATGAATAACCCAACTAGGATAGCCTGGCTCAGTGGAATTAGGATGGCCATTTTTTTCAAATCAATAAGCACTTATTTATCACTTGTTGTATTCACAATTCTAGACAAGGCACTCTGGCTGCTATAGAACAAGTAAACAGTCCTTCCTTGGTTTCCTCAACAGAACTGATTTCCTCAACAGAAAGCAATGCACATTTAAATATAATTACATATTAGATGGTGTCTAATTATAACAATGCCACAGAATTCATGTTTAAGGGAGAGATTTAAACTGATTGGACAAGGCCTCACACAAGTTACGGATTTTGACCTGAACACTCAAGGATAGGTAGGATTTATAGTAAGGGATGGGGGAGAGAGAATGTCCTTGGAGAGAGAAGAAATTGTATCAATGAAACAAAAACAAATGGCTATAAAAAGGAGATAATATTGGAAATTAAATAAAGGACAGTTAAATTAAAAAGATTAAATAGAAGAGTTGGAGTATAAAGCCAAGATCTCTCATGAGAGAGGGGAGTGGGGGGGGGGG
>NW_027551578.1:5016895-5046928 GCF_008692635.1 Crocuta crocuta | reverse complement strand
GGGGGGGGGGGGGGGGGGGAAGACAGAGAGAGAGAGAGAGAGAGGAGAAAGGTAACATTAGAAGGTCAGCTCATAGGGTCCAATATTAAACTGAAGGAAACTACAGAAAGAGAAAATGGAAAAAATGAAGTGGAGAAAATTACAAAAGAAATAATTCAAGAAATGCTTTTTAGAAATGTAGGATATGAATCTTCATAACCAAAGGGCCTACCAAGTACCAAGCAAAATGGCTGAAGAAAGAACCAAAGCAAGGCACATATTTGTGACATGAAGGGATAAAAATAAAATGTAACAGGATCCTAGAAAGAAAACCAAAAAGGTCCAAGGCGTGGCAAATTGTAATAGCATCTGACATCTCCACAACCACAATGCAAGCTACACAATGATGACTTCAGCATTTTTCAAGGGCCACTTTTTTGGCAAGCCGGAATTCTATAACGAGCCAAACATCAATTACATGGGACAGGAAGATAAAGATATTTTCAGTTATGCAATATTCAAAAACATGGTCTCCCTTACCGTTAGAGGATAGGCTGCACCAACACAGGGGTGTAAACCAAGAAAGAAGAAGATATGGCAGCAAGAGGCATGGGTCCAACACAGGCAAGAGTGAAAGCTAGTCCCAGGAGAGGGCTCCACGGCACCTCACATGGGGCTCTGGGAATGGAGTCTCTAAGGAAGTCTTGTGATCACACCAACACAGAGACTCTATTGGCAGGTTATTGAGATGGCAGAACATTTAGGGAAAAAAATATCAATCGTTAATGGAAACCGGGGAAAATGAGACAAAAGAGGCAAATATTACTGGCCGGATAAATGACAGGTTGTTCACAAAAGGGGACAGAGTCGCTGAGCAATATTTGCATGGTTATAATAATGAAAACACTATTAACCAAACATTATGTGAGGGAAAGGAATCAGGGAAAGCGGGTATAGAATGGGACAGAAATCAGTAGATGTCTACATTGAAGAAACATGGAGATAAGAATTTTACAGAAATTGGCATAAATACCTTAAGAATCGGGAGTGGCTGAGAGTGAGGAGGTATGGACAGGGGCTGCTATTTTTATTCATAATTCTTTTACTACTATTTTGCTTTTCCAAAATACATGTATTAAATTGCCAAAACTAAAGAATAAAAAATTGTTTAAAAACACGTAAGAGAGGTCAAGGTCGCTGGGGCTGACGATGAAATATGAGTGCTCTCAGACAGTTCTGAAGAGTGTAGTTTGAAGACCATAATTACAGAGACACCTTGCAAGGTAGCGATAAAGATGCTGTAGCCCAGGGGCGCCTGGGTGGCTTAGTCGGTTAAGCGTCCAACTTTCGCTTGGGTCATGATCTCGCGGTTCGTGGGTTCAAGCCCCGCGTCGGGCTCTGTTCTGACTGCCAGCTCAGAGCCTGGAGCCTATTTCGGAGTCTGTATCTTCCTCTCTCTCTGACCCTCCCCTGCTCACACTGTCTCTCTCTCTCTCCTAGAAATAAATTAAAAAAAAAAAAAAAAGATGCTGTAGCCCAGACAGATTCAGTGATATGCTCAAGTTCAGACAGTGGTGGAACCAGACCTACAGCCTGTGCTCATTCCCCAGTGAACGCTCTCAATGGTCCCCCTTTCTTTTGGATCCTTTCTTTCTATCACTATTTAGATAGGTCTAAGCCTCACCAACCTTAAAATACACCCCCCAAAGCAAAAGCAAGTGTCCCATCAGCCCCCTGTCTTCCCTCATCCTCTCTTTCAGAGCCAAGCTTTTTCAGAATGGTGGTCTGCACTCACGTCCCCCATGCCCGCCTCTCACTCTCTGGTTTACTAACCCAGTATCAACTCCCACCACTCACCCAAACCCATGGACTGATTACTAATGAGCTCTGCATTGCTAAACCCAACAGGTACCTTCTGACGCTCCTCTTTCTCTTAGAAGCCTCTGACATTGACGATTCCTCCTCGAAACACCTTTCTTGACTTCCAACTCTGCACATTCCTCTTGGGTGTCCTCTAACCTCTCCACCTACTTCCAAAGCTTCCTCTGAAGGACTTCTTTGGTATTTTCCTAGATTTCTCTTGGACCCCTTCCTCTTTTTATCCTGAAGACAGTCACTGAGCAACCTCATCTACTTATTTGGTTTCAAAGCCCAGTTGGTGATTCTTTAGTCAAGACACTTCTACCGGATATCATCTGCATCCTGGACATCCCAGGCAAGTCAAATTTGGCCTTCCCAAATGGATGTGCTATCTTCCCCCTCAGCCTTCAATCATGACACGGTACCATAATTCATGTTTCTACCCAGGCTACATACTTGGGAATCATTCTTAAAAAATCTCCCCCTTCTTCACATCTAATTCATTCACCAAGACCTACAGATTATTTCTCCTAAATATCTTATTCCCATGGCTACTACCCTGGCCCATGCGTCTTCCACTTTCACTTGGACCACTGCTGCCAAATCTAATTGAGCTTCTCTCTCCACTGTTGTCTATTCTCCAATCCATTCCATGCTACAGCTAGAGAGGTCCTCTCAATTCACTTTCCCTTAGGATAATGGCCAAGCTTCCCCACGAGGCTTGCCAAATTCTTCCTAACCTGGCCTTACCCCATCCATTAATTTACCCATCACTACTCCCCCACTCATACTCTGAACTTCACTTGCCTTGAACTCATTTCAGTTCTGTGAATTCATGATTTTTCTTTCTCTGCTCTAGGTCTCAATCCATTCTCTGTTTCCTTTTACTGAAACATTCTTACTTTTCCCCTCTTTATTTGGTTGGCTTCTTTCCATCCATTGGGTACAAGTTCACATACCCCCTTCAGTGAAGTGTGCCTGATATGTGCTCCCCAAATGCCATATACTCATCAGGCTTATAGTACCTTCTATTGTAACTGTACTTTACTGTAACTGCTTATTTAATTGTCTTCTTCACTAAAACATAAACTCCTTGTGGTCATTGTATTTTTGCTTCATCTTTTATCCTAAGATAAAATCTCTCTCTCTCTCTCTCTCTCTCTCCATATATATCACTAGTCTTAGAAATCCAAGGGATTCTTTAAAAATACAGATTGCCTGGGGGCACCTGGGTGGCTTAGTCAGTTGAACATTCAGCTCTAAATTTCAGATTGGGTCATGGTCTCATGGTTTGTGAGATCAAGCCCCATGTCATTGCTGGGCTCTGTGCTGAAGGACACGGACCCTGCTTGGGATTCTCTCTCTTCCCTTCTCTCTGCCCCTCCTCTGCTCATGTGCTTACTCTCTCTCTCATAATAAACATTTTTTAAAAAAGACCTACAATCCTATAGAGAATGGTGCAGTTTACAGAAGGGGTACAGTCTTGACAATATTCCATAGTTCAAAATTTACAAGTCTTAATTTGTTTTCCCATACTGTATTTCTGTTTGCCAGTGAATGCTAACACTGCCACCTGGCATTTATAGTTCCCTTGGCTTCCCAGAATTGATATTGTGATTCTTATTTAACTTTTAAACTCTCAAGGGAATCACATTATTTGAAATTTTATGCATAAATGAAAATTAGTCATGCTTATATTTTGTTATTGCAAATTTGCATTAAAATGTGACTGTATTTTTTTAAAACTTCCAAACGATTCTCATGTGCAGCTAAGTTTGGATTCAAAAGTTGTTTTCCTTCTTTAAAAAATGTTAATTGTGGTAAAAGTCACATAACATTTACGATTTTAACCATTTTTAATGTAGTTCAATAGTGTTAAGTACGCTCATATTGTATAATCAATCTCCAGAACTCTTTTCATCTTGCAAAACTGAATCTCTGCACTCATTAACAACTCCCCATTCTCCCCTCCCCATAGCCGCTGGCAAACAGTATTCTACCTTCTGCCTCTGTGAATTTGACTACCCTAGGACCTCATATAAGTGTGATAATATGGTATTTGTACTTTCGTGACTGGCCTAATTTAACTTCGTATAATGTCCTCAAGGTTCATCTATGCTGTGTCATGCGGGAGAATTTCCTTCCTTTTTAAGGCTGAATAATATACCATTGTATGGATATGCCAACATTTTGTTTACCCATTTATTCATTGATGAATGCTTGGGTTGCTGTCACCTCTTGACTATTGTGAATAATGCTGTTAAGAATATGAATGTACAGATACCTCTTTGAGATCCTGATTTCAATTCTTTTGTATATATACCCTGAAGAGGAATAATCTCAAATGTATGTATACTCCCAATCCTCTAATGTAATTCATATCCAAAAAATTAGTGTCAAAAGGGGAAAAATTTTAAATGGAAAGTTTTTTTTTTTTAATTTTTTAATGTTGTATTTATTTCTAGGAGAGAGAGAGAGAGACAGCGTGAGCAAGGGAGGGTCAGAGAGAGAGGGAGTCACAGACTGAAACAGGCTCCAGGCTCTGAGCTAGCAATCAGCACAGGGCCCGACGCGGGGCTCGAACCCACGAACCGTGAGATCATGACCTAAGCGAAAGTCGGACGCTTAACCGACTAAGCCACCCAGGCGCCCCTTAAATGGAAAGTTTTAAGTGTCATCCTATCTCTGGCTATGCCAGGAACGTTGGTATTCTCAGAGAATTAATGTAAAGAAATGGGAAAATGGTGTTAAGCTCTGTGTGTGTGCTACTTTCTTGACGTATGTGTGTTTGTCTTGCTCACTGTATTAAAATATTTAAAATGAAGGCGGGGAAAAAAAAGACAATTTTCCTGAAGGAAAATTTTATAGAAACAGCCATGGCTTAAATGTGACATAGCTAATGCCACCTTTAAGCCAAGTGACTATAGATTATCAAAGATAAGACTCGGCACTGACAGTGTGGAGCCTGCTTGGGAGCTTCCCTCTCTCCTATTCTCTCTCACAAAGTAAGTACACACACACACACACACACACACGCACATATATTTTATATATATGCATATATAACTAAACGAAATGACTAACTGGGGCTTCCCTTGGGTCATAATACAAACCAAATTTGTTGAAAATAAAAATAATGATGGGAATATTAGCATAGAAAATTAGAACCATAATCCCAGTTATACATTTTTTTCTCCTTCCTTTGGTAAATCTTAAGGCATATATATGGTCATTTAAATAAATTTGTTTTTTTATTTTCAGAGAGAAAGAGAGACTGGGGGAGGGGCAGAGAGAGAGGGAGAGAAAGAATCCTAAGCATGCTCCACACTGTTAGTTGATGTGGGACTTGAACTCGCAAACCACAAGATTGTGACCTGGGCCAAAATCAAGAGCTGGGCGCTTAACTGACTGAGCCACCAGGCATCCCTTAAATATATTTGATATGCAAAAGACAGTTCAGTGTGTTAGTTTTGGCTCAGATGCCATGAAAGAGAATAAGGAAATGGAAGAATTAGAAGATGGAAACTAATCAAAGAATAAAAAAAAAACTGTGATAAAGAAGAAATGAAAATAGGTTCTGAAAAATCAAAATAGTAAATCAACAGAGCAGCAGTTGGGGATGGGCAGGGGGTCGTGGGGACATAGAGATGCAGGGTAAATTCCCAAAGTATTACTCAGCAACAGGCTGAGATGATCTCTGGGAACCACAGGGGAAGGAAATTTGTCTTGGAACAGAACTGCTTTTCTACCATAGCCTCCCAAGGAGATTTTGGGAAATGCCAGAATCCCTTGGCACATGGTAGAGGGGATGGACACACAGCCCTATGGGCAGAGGCCAGCTTTCCTGTTACACTAGAAGAGGACCTACTGTATAGTTTGACCTCAGCAGATGAATGAAAGACCACCTACTTTCAAGAACAGAGGCAACACAGAAAAAGCCAAGTGGGTTGGGCAAGCTTCTAAGAACAGAGAAGAAATTTGACACCTACTCACTTTGTGACTTTGTGACATTAGCTTACTGCTCATGGCCTATTTACAGATCAGGTTGACCAAGATTTTAGAGAATAAAAAAAAATGATTTCATCTGGAATTCCATAAAGTCACCTCACCCTGCAAATACTCTAAGTGCAGTTCCTGAGCTAAGCCATGGTCATTCATTCAAAAATACAAACCACTGGGTCAGTGTATCCCTAAGAAAACATGGACAGGATCTCGCGTTCTAGTCCATTGCCAACATTCGCTTTCAGCAAAAAGATTAATCCAAAAACAGGTGTGCAAGCATCTGCCCATGAATGCACTCCAAGGTGATGTCAGCCATAGCTTTGAAACTGTCACACAGGAGACAGGAAAGCAATGAGAGCGAAGCCCTGAGCAAGCTCCTGCTTCCAGAGCTTGGGTGTGCTGCCATTTTGTGGGAGTAGAGCACTCTCAAGGGAGGTTAGGAGTGACGTAAATCAAAGATGTATCTTGTTCTCTACAGTAGGACTTTCTGCCTGGAAGTTACTTCTTTTAGCAAAAATGAAGTTCAGGAAGGGAAAAAGCTCCTTCATCATTATAAAAAAGAAAAGGATTTAAGAAGGAAAAAAAAAAAAGCTAATTAGATTTGCAGCAAGGATAGCCAACCCCTCAAAACAGAAGAGTCTCTTACAGACAAAGGCTGGACCCTCGTAAGAAAGTCAGAAAAGCAGAGAAGATAAACTGTGTTAAAACACTGATCTCAACCTGGGGACTGGATAAACCAATAAGTAGCCTAGTCATGGGAGTTGAGGTCAGAGTTAAGGTAGATCAGTAATCTAATCCTAATGATTGTTTTGCTTCTGTTACCATTCTTAAACTTCGTCCATATGGTAAAAAACCCAACTTGGATTACAGAAGGATCCTAAAACTTAACTGTCTCTCACTCCTAACCCCCCAATCCCCAGTTCTCCTCAAAGTCAACCACCATGACAGGTTTGTGCCTTCCGGGAAGAGCCTATTCAGAGTCAAACAGAAGTGACTACTTTTTTTTTTTTTTGCCACATACTTATATATAATTTAATTATACAGCAAACTGATAAGCTTATCTGCCATGTGATTAAAGATATAAAATAATTCCTTCATCTTTGATGGGCCCTAATTAAAGAATCATGATGACTCTTAAATACAGAGAACAAACTGAGGGTGGATGGGGGGCGGGGGAGGGAGGAAATGGGTGATGGGCATTGAGGAGGGCACTTGTTGGGATGAGCACTGGGTGTTGTATGTAAGCCAATTTGACAATAACTTATATTCATAAAAAAAAAAAGAATCATGATGAATGGATTTAGGCGTAGGGGGATGGCCTGTGCCCTATGGCGTGTGCTTATTCTACTTGGTAAAGATGAAGGAGAGATAAAGGCAAATACTCAAATAAAAAAAAACCTAAGTTCAGGGCCAAGAGGAGGCTGTCCTTTAATTTCAAGAAATGATCCAACTGGATTCCTTTTCTCTACAATGGGCTTTTAAAAATATTAACTTTGTAGAACATTTTATTTGCTTTCTTAAAGCAATTTTTAAAAACATAAAACAACATTAAAGAAAAATCTGAAGGAGAAAAGAAGTCTTACTCATGGTGAAATCACTTCAACCCAATTGTGATTTTGACATATTTCCTTCAGGTTTCCCCCCACAGATGTGTCTACCCATATGTAATCATTATGCACACACCAAGGCCATATCTTTTTTAACTGACAACATCTCATACGAATGTTCCCTTGAGGTCACATGGCTTTCTACTTACTAATTCATTTTAGGGTGGTGACCTTCTGATTGATACCTGCATGGACATTCTGGCGATATTCTGCCTAGAACTGGGGCTAGTGAATTTACGGTGATAGTCTCACTCTTCCTCTACGGTTACTCCAATTTGTTTTTAACAAAAAAGGTGACAAACATCTTCATGCTTAAAGTTTTCTACACATTTTCAAATTTTTCCTGAAGAATAACTGTATTCATAATAGAATGTTGGGGAGGTTATAGATGACTCAAGTGTTGTTTATAAAATTCACCACCAACTCACATGAGTAGGGCACACCTGTATAATTCACTGTATTATAAAGAAAACAGGTGCCATGGAAAGAATTAGGTTTCAGACCCCTAGGGTGTACTTGGCTGTTCATTTTTCATTCAAGGGGTAGTTCCTGAGCCTTCAGCACCTACTTCAGGATTTTACTAAAAATAGATGGCAGAATGGCCAGCAGCATAGCATATTTATACGGCCTTATGAGAATTGTTAATTTAGTGCTGAAATAGAACCTGTGGCTCAGGAAAGAGTCAACCTTCTGCTTAATGAAGCACATCCCCCCAAGAAGCAGAAGGACATATCACCAAGCACTGGTTCAACAGGCCCCCGGAAAATAACAGCTTTTGGGTTTTTACTTCTTTTTTGCTACTTCCACTTTAGCAATGACCTGTTTTGAGTTTTGCTAAGCTGTCAAGAGTTGAACGAGGAATATATTTTTACAACACATGATCCAACAGCCTTTTCATCACAGAATGAAGGCATGGTGGATCCAGTGGACCTTTCCTTGGCTCTCTGAAAGAAGTTGGAACTCAGACTTTGTGATGGTGCGGTGACATGGGATTCAATGGTGTCATGAGAGTCACAGAGTTGAACCCCACAGTTATAGCAGATGCCTGCATTCACCTGCTGGCCAGCCTCACTTTCTTTCCAGTTGGTGGTTATTTGTGTGGGGCTTTGGAGTGGTAGAAAGAAGCATATTTAGTTCATGGTAGAGAAGAAGCTTCTAGAAATTATTCAACAAGAGAAGAACTGGGGGCTCCGGTGCTATGCCTGCTTTTGTTTTCCCATACCACCTTTCAGGTATCTGGGATTCTATCAGTATGGAGAAATGACCAGCAGAAATGCCAAAAATCTGATCAAATTTCCTGAAGACCTTGGGTGAGCAGCCCTCTCTGTCTCAGCCTGCTCCCATCCTTGCAATGGAAAATCCAATATTTGAGACCGAGGCCTGGGTCAGTGACCAGAGCGCTGTCTGCATTCATCATAGTGAAAGGCAATGGCATTTTGGCCAAGGTCAGTAGCCAGAATGGGAATCTTTAGAGCCCAAGTTTTGCAAGGGAGTAATGCAGGGTATGATGAGATGTCATAGCTGTCTCAAAGATCTGCTCCACAGATACTCAAGAACAGTATAATGGGATCATTAAATTATGCCATGGGGATTCCAAAAAGCCCTTAGCCTGAATTTTAGTCCCTTTATCATGCACGTTACTATCATCTGCTGTCCTTGGACTTTCTCAGAGGAGTACGAGCAATATCTTGTCCTACAATCTGTCTGCTAAAGCTGGCTGCAGGAAGGCAGAGCTCCCGTCACAGAGCCCAGTTTGGAGAGGAGAGCACAGAGAGGGACTCCTGCCTTGTTAGGAATCAAGGCACTTCTCTCTACTGGGCTGGACTCAGTTCTTCTTCTTCTTTTAAATGTTTATTTTTGAGGGAGAGGGAGAAGGAGAGCGAGAGCAAGTGGGGGAGGGACAGATGGAGAGAATGCCAAGCAGGCTCTGCGTTGTCAGCACAGAGCCAGGTGTGGGGCTCGAACTCACAAACTGTGAGATCATGACCTGAGGCAAAGTCGGGTGCTTAACCGACTGAGCCACCCAGGCGCCCCCAAACTCAGTTCTTCTGAGGGCCATACTTCCATGGGCTTCAGAAGTTCAGAGTTACTCCTCCATTGAGCTACCAGATATCTCCTTCTGCAGGGCTTCCTCTTCAACTTCTAGCTCCCTGGAAGTACCCTGCAAATACATCCCCCTAATACTCAGGGCCTAGCGCCCTCATATCTCCACAGACTTCAAATTTTTTTGTAACATTTATTTCTTTTTGAGAGACAGAGAGAGACAGAACATGAGTAGGGGAGGGGCAGAGAGAGAGGGAGACACAGAATCTGACGCAGGCTCCAGGCTCTGAATTGTCAGCACAGAGCCCAACGCAGGGCTTGAAATCATGAACCATGAGATCATGACCTGAGCCAAAGTCGGACGCTTAACTGCTGAGCCACCCAGGTGCCCCTCCACAGACTTTTATGAAACTCTTTGCATCAGTGTTTCTTCTAATAAACCACTGGTTTCTACCTGGAAGAAGGACCCCTGTGTCTTAGTCACGTTTGTACCTGCCAGGACTTAGGACAGCGCTTGATTCAAAAAAGTGTACTCAATACACTTGAGTGAATAAATCACAAACTTAGCTCTTGATATTTAGGCATGATTTGCCAATGTCAGTACCGCTAGAAAATTCAGCAAGTGACTATTATATAACTTCAGACTATCAGCGCTGGCAGGGATGGGAGCAACCCAACTTGCTTAATTAATTAATTAATTAATTAAAATAAAAAATTTTTAATTTAATTTTTGAGGGAGAGAGAGAGTGAGCAAGCGGGGAAAGTGCAGAAAGAGACGGAGACACAAAATCTGAAGCAGACTCCAGGCTCTGAGCTGTCAGACTCTGATGTGGGGCTCAAACTCATGAGCCATGAGATCATGGCCTGAGCTGGAAGTTGGACGCTTAACCCAGTGAGCCACCCAAGTGCTCCAGACTTGCTTATTTTAGATGTAGGCAAGCTCAGGCATAGAGGTGACAAGTTCTGCCCAGGACTATGGAGCTGGTTAATAAAGCAAGGCTGAGTCTAGAATCAAGGGATTGCGATTCACTTCCCCATCTCTGCCTTTAATGAAACCTTAATGGCGGCTGATGTGCCAGGCAAAGCAGACTATCTTTATGATGGAAAGAGTAGCTGCCCACCCACCCTGCTGTCTAGGCCAGAAGGAGAAAACAAAACAAAGTAGAGCCCTTTGCAATGGCTCCCTTGTCACTTCAGGCTCTGTGACCATCAAAGAGGGGTGTGTGTGTGTGTGTGTGTGTGTGTGTGTGTGTGTGTGTGTGTGTAGAGTGCTGAGTGCAAAGAACCTGCCTCTTTGGATTTTGCAGAAATGGGCATGTGGATTTAGGGTATATTCCCTGCAACTAATTATGCAGATGTGTGGGCAATGCTCTTTGCTATTTTCAGGAGATGTGTCAAAGCTATTTAAAACCATGGGCATAAATTTATCTTTATAAAGACAGATTCAGGGAAATTTACCTAAAGGCTACCCCTTTGGCTTTATCAACAGATTTCTGCTTTTACAAAACAGCTTCCATCAAACTGAAGAGATGTGAAGATTTGTGTAATTCAGCGTCAGATGAACAGGCTGTGTTTTCTTTATCTTGAACCTAGAGTCAAACAAAGATGCCACACACTCAAGAGGGGCTGAAAAATCAGTGTTGTTACTAAGGAAAACGATTTCACAAAAGCTGAAATGAAATTTTGTCATCTCTCTAGGTCAGAAATTCTCCCAGCTAAGGCCAATTCCATAACGGGCCATTTTGGAAAGAACTGATGGATTGAAGCTGTGAAGCTTTTTGAAGCTGGTGCCAGGAGATTGGTGTGTGGATGTGTGTCCACTGATTTTGAAGGTCATTTTCCCTCTTTGTGTGTGTGTGTGTGTGTGTGTGTGTCTCCCTTACACACATAGCCAGAACTGCTCAATCCAAATGAACAGCATAGATTTCTTCAGAATTGGATGGATTTCCAAGGCACACACCAACAGCTCCTCTTAAAAATAAATTATATTGGGGCGCCTGGGTGGCTTAGTCGGTTGAGCGTCCGACTTTCGCTTGGGTCATGATCTCGCGGTTTGTGGGTTCGAGCCCCGCGTCGGGCCCTGTGCTGACTGCCGGCTCAGAGCCTGGAGCCTGTTTCAGTCTGTGACTCCCTCTCTCTCTGACCCTCCCCTGCTCACGCTGTCTCTCTCTCTCTCTCCTAGAAATAAATAAAAATATTAAAAAAATAAATAAATAAATAAATAAATTATATTGAACCTTATGTCTAAATACATATTGGTTGGCCCTGTGGTATTGACTCAAGACACACATTGTCTACCCTTGAAGAAGTCACTGGTGATTCCCTGAGACTCAAGGATTTTAAAAAAAATGGCTGAGAGAGAGCTGTCTTTGTTTTTGGGAATTTCTCTAGCGTAGAGAAAACTCGGGAGGTTCAAGTGAACTCCTGCTCTGACTTCCTCCCATACTAGACCCAGACCTGCATCCAATGAGCTTTCCAGGGGTCCTGTTTACTCCAGAGGCTTCTTAATGGGCCTTCCTACTTCCTGTCTCTCTGTAATTACAATTTACGGTTCCTTTCTGTTCACCCAGAGTCTATGATCATCAGTTGCGGCCAGCTCTGGTTGTGTGATACGTAGTCTACGTTTTCTAGGGAAGTGGAAGTGTGCAAAGTAAAATAACCCCATCTAATCTCATATGGCAGAGGTGTCTTGAGGCAGACTCTTACTTGCGTGCCCTTTTTGGAAATCTGATAATAAAACTTAAGAGTCTTTTGTTTTTGTTTTGTTTTGGAGCCCACATTGATTTCAATCTATTGTGGACAGTCTGTAAAAAACCTTACTTTATTCATCTTTTAAAAATAAAGGTATTCTGTTTACATGGGAACATCTCTGTGAAGTACAGTATTAACCATCAAATCAGCTTTCAGTATGTGAAGCTAATTAAGACCCTTTTTAAATGACTGTGTGACAAAAGACAAAGTAAAGTGAGAATGAAAAATAATCACATGCAGATTTTGGAGATTAAAAACCTGTAGCATAATTTATGACACTTTTCAAGAAGAAGGAAAAATTGCTCCTCACCTACATGATACCAGGGAAGAAAACTTTATCTTTTTTAAAAAAATTTTTGATGTTTATTTATTTTTNATATATATATTTTTTTTTTTTAAAGCTTATTTATTTATTTTGAGAGAGAGAGATAGAGCATGAGCAGGGGAGGGGCAGACACAGGGGGACAGACGATCCCAAGAAGTCTCTACCCTGTCAGCAAGAGACTGATGTGGGGCTCAAACTCACAAACCATGAGACTATGACCTGAGTCAAAACCAAGAGCTGGATGCTGAACCAATTGAGCCACCCAGGCGTCCCAGCCATGGAAGAAAACTTAAAAATTTTCTTCTCTATTCTTAAAAGAAAAGCAAACAAATAGAAGAATCCTTATTTTTCCTAGCAAGGTTATTTGCACAGATAATCATAAATCCGTTGTGAAAAAATATAGTCCTAGGACTAAGAAAATAAGAGATTTTCATAAGCATATTATGACTTAAAAGGAAATCTACCTCCCTTCACCTTGAACCTTAGGAATCTTAAATCTAAAAATTAATAAGCTATATGTGTCTAGGTCTGGTTTTCCATCTGTGAAATGCAGGACCCAGTTCAAATGATCCTATTACAGCGAACTATCTATAAATATGAAACTCACATCCTAGTAGATGGAAAATATAGAGCTGGAAGTACCTTCCTGGAGCAGAGACCCAGGCACCTGCTGAAAGCGGGCTCTGGTCTGTGAGGCAGCAGGAGGACCCTCCAAGCCTGCACAGCTCCCTATTCTCTGAACTCAGGCACGGCCCCAACCAGCAACGTGCCTTTCCCTGGGCATATTCACTCCAGCTCAGTTGAACCCCAGGCCCTCTGCTTCAAAGTGGCAGGGTCCTTCCCCTCTCATGCAGGGCCTCTGGTATGCCCACATTCTCATGTCAGATTCCAACGTCCCTCCCAGCCTCCCAGGATGCCCGGTGAGCCTCACAACCACTTCCATCAGTTTTCGGTCAAAGTTCAGGAAACAGATGATTTAGTGAGCCAAAGTCTTCCCTGCCCACGTTCTCTCTGCAGGCCCGGAATCAAGACCCCGCTGGTCTGCAGAAGGGCCACAGCGGAGGAGCAGATGGCTTCCCTCTTGCTCTCAGCCCCTTGGCAGGGACCAGCCTCCACCATTTGTATGCTTTCCAGGGCTCTAAATTTGCCAGGGGTCAAAACTCATCACAGAAGGCAGTAGACAGGTGCTGGGAGCACGTCTACAGGGACAGATGAATCGAGAACTCACAAATCCCTGCCCACCTCATCCCAAGAAAGGTAAGCTCAAGCCACCAGACCTGCAGCCAAGCCCAGGTATGCGAAGCCTGGGATTGTGAGCTACGGTTTCCCTGGAGGCAAGATAACCACCATTGCCCTCTGTCACTCTCCACTCCCTACCTCATGTTCCTCTGGTGCTCTCATCCTGCCTTGAAGCCTGGTGCTCCTTCTTGTCTTCTCCACTGATTCCTCTGCCTTTTTGGTTTTTGCCTTAAAGTGTACTTGGAAAGTACCAGGTCCAAGAGGAGTTGTTTCTGCTTCGTGATTGTTGTGAACACAAAGGATGGTGGCTTCTCCAATCACAAAAATCTCTCCACTGGCCAGCTCTGTGCTACCCTCCTGATGCAATCCACCCCCCACCATGCCCATGCCAAGGTCCCCATGTGTGGTCCTGGGACCCGGAGCATCAGCGCTGCTTGGAGAGCTTGTAAGGGATGGAGAAGCGCAGGCTCCACCTCAGTCCTCCTCCTCGAGATCAGAGTCTGCATTTTAACAAGTTCCCCCCCATGAAGTGAGTACACGTTAGCCATCTGGATTGAATGGCGAGTGCTGCCTTTCTGGCCACAGTGAATATTGTGTATATGTGTGAGGAACAGGCACGCATCCCAAGCCGGGGATCCCAAGCTTTCAAATTCCTGGTTCCACTAACTCAGGTTCTTTACTTTTCTAGTTCATTCCAGACTAAGGCCAGGTGCCCAGTTCCTCAAGTCTCTGAGCCTCTACAATGTCCATCTAGTAAATTCCAGTTTTCTTTCTATCTTCCTTAAAATAATTTGGTTTTATTCATTTCTAACCTTAAGGTTAGAAGTGACCTAATAAGAGTCCTCAAAGTCAGAGGCTGGCACCTATGTGGTGCACCAGGATGAAGAAGAGAAGCTGAGCATGGCTCTCAGTGTCTCTTGTGCTGATGAGTGTCCTCATCCTTGACTCCAGGACACAGAGCATCACTCCCATTCAGGCTCTCCTACACCATGGAGTCTGCCCTGTGCTTGTGGGAACAGGTTTGCTAGAGTATAATTACAATGTCTCAGTCTGGTGATATATTATTATGCTCATCTGGGGGTTTCCTGTACTTTTTAATCTGAAGATTACTATCATGCATCATTTCTGGAAATATTTTCTTACCATTATTCTTTTAAAAATTTCTTCTCCCTCTTTTATGTTTCTGAAGCCCCTATTGGATGAATGTTGTAGCTTTTAATTTTCTTAGTTTCTTAACATTCCATTGGCCTCTCTCTCTCTCTCTCTCACCCTCCCTCTCTCTCTCTCTGGTACTGTTCATCTCTTTACGCCTGTATTTTAGTCTCGGTGCTTTCCTCAGAAAATCTTCCAATTCACTAATTCTCCTTTCAGCTATATCTGGTTTACTGTTTAACTCATCCATTTCTAGAATGTTTACATAGCTTTCATTTTCATCCCTCACCTACATGCCCTCTCCTCTTCCTTCTTTGGATACTTTAAATAGACCTTTAATGAACTTCTTTTGGTTTGTTCAGTAGTTTCTCAGGTGTGTTTCTGTCCTTTATTGTGGTTTGCTAACTTTTGCTGTCATGGTAGGTTTTTGCTGTTGCTGTTGATTTTGCTTATTTTTATTTATTTTTTTACCTTGTGATTTATAAGTTTTGGCTTTGGACTCATTTTACATGGGGGTTGTTTTTTTGTGAAAATACCACATTTGCCGTACTTGGGAGATAAATGGTCTCCATGGGGCAGTATCATGTTTGCTTCTGCATGGATCCCATGGGATTCCCTACACTTGGGCAGATTTTTTTTTTTTTTTTTTTTTTTTTTTTTTTTTGCTTTTGCTGAGTTCTTAGCTTATGGTTTGGTTCTGTTTGGTTTGGTGAACTTGGGCTCCATATCTGCACATAACATGGGTTTGGGGTTCTAGCTTCTTACAGGTGACGTTTTCTTCTCCTATACCAAGGGTGGGCAACCTGTTTCTGTGCCCCCACACTCCCTGCACCCCCTGCTTTTGTAGGCAGAGTGTTTCAAGTCTCCTCTCATGGATTGAGAGTGAGTTAGTAAATAAAACATAATGATATTTGAAGCCAGAGAAATGAAGATGAAACCCTGCTTCACTACTTGTGACCAGTGAGGCCATTATAATAAGCATCTTATGGAAACTTACGACTCTTAATGTTCTCATCAGAAAACGGTCATTTTAATCATAACCTTAGAGGACTGTGGTGATAGTTAAATGAAATTAAGTGAGTTAAACAATTACCAAAGTGGCTGACAGGGTAGAAACTCCTTATATATCATCCTCCCCCACATCCCTCCCTTCATAGAGGACAGACTTCAATTTAAGGAAACGACTTTGAGGCTGGAGTCTAATCTCTCACGCTGCCAAGAGTCACAGACTAAAAATGTCTTTTGCATTTTGTACCAAATCACAGTAGACACAGAGATTAGTCTGACTGCATTTCAAAGAGTTTTATTAATAGTCGTTAAACCACAGAAGTCGTAAGGGTTTTTTCTTTAAGTACTAAATGTATAATGATTTATATCTTGAGCACTTAATTAAAGTTTTACCAAATTCTACAGTTTTCAGCTCAATTTCCTAACGCTGTGAGTTTTATTGCCTTCTTTCTTTTCACAGGTGCAATGCTCTGGCTGGGGGAAGGGGCATCTATACTGCGATACAGACCAGCACTTTAACATTTGGGCAACATAAAGATTTGCCCCACACCAATCTCAACATGGTGGTGACTGTCTTTCAATCCAAAGTCAATGTAAATGAAGGAATTGGAATTTAAGGTTAGAGTCAAAGTGAATGATCCTATTCAGATACTGATGTCTCATATCCTTGGGCAAAAGCTTTCACCACACTGCAGCAGCCCTTCATTGGTGCCCATAATGCAGACATGACATGTGGTTAAAGGCACAGGCTCTGGAGCCAGACTGCCTGGTCCAAATCCTGGGTAGGACAGTGACTTAGGTCAGTTATAGGACTTCTCTGTGTCTCAGCTTTAGCATCTGGAAAATGGGAATAATAGTATTCACCTCATATGGTTGTTAAATGAATTGCTCATATTAAGGTACTGAGATTCGTGCCTGATACGTAGTAAGCATTCAATAAACATTAGCCAATATGATTGTGATTAGTGGTTTTAGGGATATAGAAGGATCACTAGGCAACGTGTCTTTGTAGAGTACGTATTTGGGTGTTCGGATATGAACTCTTCTATTCATTAGTGATGAAATACCTCTGAGGTATTTAACTTCTATGAATCTACACTCTCATGTCCAATATAGGCATAAGGCATGGGTTGCAGGATTACTGTGAAGGTAAAATGAGAAGGTGTATGTGGAAGGGGTGCCTGGGTGACTCAGTCAGTTAAGCATCTGACTCTTAATTTTGGCTCAGGTTATGACCTCACAGTTCATGAGATTGAGCCCCACCACGTCAGGCTCCTCGCTGACAGTATGGAGCCTGCTTCAGATTCTCTCTTCTCTCTGCCCCTGTCCCACTTGTGCATGCACTCACGCTCTCTCTCTCTGAAAATAAATAAACTTTAAAAAAAGAAAGTATGTGGGAAACTGAAGTGTCTGACTGGTGCTTTATAAATATTACTTTTCCTATTAATGCAAAACTCACTCCTTCTGAGAGCTTTGAGGAACTGTTCTCTTTTTATCTTCATTTATGCTCTACCTTCATATGTCTCCTACATATGGGTCCTAATTCTACCTTTTAAAAACCAATCTCATACCTTTTCCATTTAGATGGAAAATCAAATATTTGGAAGTTTCTCTTCTTTGGACTAATTATCCCTGGTTCCTGTCACATCTTGTGGGACTTGATTTGGGGTCTTCTGGCCACCCTCCTTACCACTCATCTGTGTCTCTTACATTGTGCCCCCACGTGACATTACTAGTATAATCTGGTCACCGCAAAAGTGGACAAAACTGTCAGTTCCTCAGTTCAAATTATTGTGCTTTATTGTGTAACCTGGATTAAATAACACGTTTTGATGCCTTCATCATACAAGTAACTCATGTAACGGTTATAGTCCATTGAAGTCTTTTTCCCACGTGTGACTGTCGGGCTGCCCCATCCCCCACACCGGCTCCACTCCTTGTGGACACGTGGACACTTTACATTTATTCCTATTAAATTTCTTTTTGTATTTGGTCCTGCCTTCTGGCCTCCCAGATCTTTCTGGATCCCAGTTTTATCATAAAAAACATCATTATCCCGCCTAGATTTTGTGGCGCTCACAAATTTCACAAAAGTAACTTTTATGCTTTTATTAAAGTCATTGATAAGAATTTCAAACAAGCCTACACAATGGGCTAAGCCCAGTTAGAGGCCCTGACACACTGTCCTCGGAGGTGACGTAGTTAATGGCCGTTACTCTAGTCCCTTGTCTTTCTTTCAAACCTATTTCTCTATTTTTCACCCAACCTCTTTATAAGATGAGGTCAGAGGCTTTGCTGAAGTTCAGCTATACAGGGTCTACTGGAGTATTCCGCTTGAGCTACCACTCAGGAATTCTCACCTAAAAAAAATGGTGCCCAGTTGACAAGAGAGATGCTTGGAAAGTGTGAGCTGCTTCCTAGCAGTCGCCACCTGTGGTCCTTTAGAGCCTCACAAACTATCCCTTTACTAATAATCCAGCCTTGCATTTGGTCTGGGATCACCCTTCATAAAAGGTGGAACTTGTGGAGTCTTTCTTTCCTCTTCCCTTTCTTGAAACTATTCTTCTGCCCCCCACCCCTTCCCCAGAGCTCTGCTAAGACCACTGTGAGTCATGACCTCACTTGCTATTCTACTGATACCTTGCAATGTCACCCTTTGGTTCAAGTGACCAGGACACCTGCATTTAGGGGAGCCACGCACGCTCCTTCTCACTCTGGGCGTTCAGCCCCCTTTGATTCTTTCCCCTATTGTTTGAATCTTTTTAACACAAGAGACACAATCACAATGAAGGACTTTCTGCCTTCTCTCCTACATTCCCCAAGCCACGAGAACAGAGCCAAACACGCAGAAGGAAGGAACTCAATGAACATTTGTTGTATGAATTCTACTTGAAACCCAGCTAACATTTTCCAGTACCAACTCACACAGGGAGGTGAAGAGTCCAAGGTGAACATTTATATGGAACATGAGCAGGAATAAATGTGTGCTGTGCAGCAAATAGTTGTTTTTATGTATAAACTTGGACATCAGACACACCTCGGTATGAATTCTGTCCTTATTACTTTCTACCTGTGTGATCTTGGGAAAGTTAATTTCCTTCTCTGAGACTCAATTTTGTCATTTAAAAAATGGGGACAATGATATGTATCTTAAAAAGTTATGGGGTGCCTGGGCGGCTCAGTCGGTTAAGTGTCTGACTTCAGCTCAGGTCATGATCTCATGGTTCCTGGGTTTGAGCCCCGCATTGGGCTCTGTGCTGACAGCTAGCTCAGAGCCTAGAGCCTGGTTCAGATTCTGTGTCTCCCTCTCTCTGATCGTCCCCTGCTCACGCTGTCTCTCTCTCTCTCAGAAATAAATAAAAACATTGAGAAAATTTTTAAAAAAAGTTATGAGGGGCACCTGCGTGGCTCAGTCAGCTGAGCATCCAACTTCGGCTCAGGTCATGAACTTGGTGTTCCATGAGTTTGAGCCCTGTGTCAGGCTCTGTGTTGACAGCTCAGAGCCTGGAGACACTTCGGATTCTGTGTCTCCCTCTCTCTCTGTTCCTCCCCCACTCACACACACACACTCTCTCAAAAGTAAAAAAAAGATTTAAAAAAAGTTATGATCACTATTTAGTTAGCTACAATGGAAAAGGTCCAAGAGTAGTATCTGCTACGCATAGTACTCTCAGTGAGAATTACTATCGTCATGACAATTACTGTGTGCTTAAAAATTCTAGGTACTGGGGTTGACCCTTCTCATGCTGTCATGCTCACCACACTCTTACCATCAATCAACATTTCCTTGGAGAGTGCCTGCACCTTGTTGCCAGTGAACAGAATGGTGAGGATTCATCTTCTAGGCACATGTTCTGTGGAAGGCTGGGTTCTTCTGCCTTCAAAGGTTCCTGCCCTTATAAGCATTCCAGAATTGAGCTGCCTTTCATGGGTGGCCCATATTATAGAATCCCACCATTCAACCCCACCGTTATGAGGGTCTGCCTTAGGAACAAATGGACCAACCCAATTGCCTGTTGGGCTGCAGTGCTATATTGCATTCCACAGAACCTTCAATAAACCATCAAGTAGACCTGAACTTGCAGTTACAAATTAGCAGTGAGTTGTGCCAGTGTTTATTCTTAGTCATTTGTGGAGAAGATAGCAGTAATTAGCACAAAATACCTGTCCTTTGTGTCTTAAAACTATTTGTGAGGTAAATCATAGGAGGTAAAGTAGTTTGTTCAAAATAGTTCCTGCAAAATCAAGACATGGCTTATGGTCAGGCTTGGGCAAGCCTGATGCAGGATGGCCATGGAGAAAGTCTTCCATCAGGCCCATGGGAAGGCTCTGTTCTAGACCAAGGCTCTGTTCTCCTTCAAGGACAGACTCAGGTCAAGAGCATGGGTGGGAGACTACCAGTTCTAATCTCACCTGGATCGTAAACTAAAAACCCAGGAGTGAGCTGGAAGGTTCACACAGGTCCAGTGTCAGGCTTAGCCTAGCCCTAGTTCTCCTGGCTAGCAGTAGGGACTGGGGTCTCAGCTTAGTGGTCCCCTGAATGGTTATTTATTCCTCTAGAACCAAGCAGAGCAGTAAGTGCCTGGTGAAGGATTTGGGATTCTTGCTTTCCTGTAGAGAGTGATTCTCTGGGGCTTATATACATCTGGGTGCAATGATGTCAAAGGGTACTGGGAGGGGCCTTTATTCTGCCCGGCAGCTCACATCACAGGGCTGTGAGGCCAAGATGCTCCTCTATGTGATGTACCAGGAAATGCTGGCATCAGAAAAGAACCAAGGGCTGAGGCTGAACACAGCCACAGCGTGTTCCTCACTCACTGGCCAGTGCTCCGGCTCTGACAGTAATTTGACATGATGCATAATAGACAAGCAAGTGCTTGGCTGGGCCTTCACAATGCGCTATAATCCTGAGAAAAAGTACACAGAGGTCTTCACATACACTTGATACAACCACTTCCCAGGATCTGACAATGGAGGGCGTCTCTTTCCAAGCAAAAGGCCAAGCTGTTCTGAAGGTCACCTTGGAGGTGTGGGATAGATGACTACTGATCACAGACCCCTTTCCGGTTCTAGAAGAAAAAAAAACCCGAGCTGGCAACTCTGTTTGCTTACACTTATTCCATGATGTGTGTCTAAAGATTCTATTTTAAACTACCAACAATTTTTTTTTTTTGGTTCTGAGAGTTTAAAAAAGTCTGCTTGAACACTTCATTAAATCTCTGTTTTTCCAAGGCAGGATCCTAGTTGATGTAGGTTGACTTCATGTCCACTCTCGTCTCCGCCAACTGGGGACACAGAAGAAACAGAAGCCTCAAACCACGTGGATTAGTTGGCTCAGATCGCTGTAACAAAGCACCACAGGCTGGGTGGTTTAGAAGCAGAAATGTACTTCCTCACAGTTCTGGAAGCTGGAAGGCTGGCAGTCATAGTTCAAGGTGTGGGCGGATTTGGTTTCTTCCGAGGCCTTTCTCCCAGGCTTGTACATGGCCATGTTCTCCCTCTGAACTCACGCGGTCATGCCTTTGTATATCTGTATTCGAGTCTCCTGTTCTTACAAGGGCACTACTCAGTGTGGATTAAGGCCCACTCATTTTTTTTTTTTCCACTCATTTTTTTTTAATGTTTATTTTTGAAGGAGAGAGAGAGAGAGAGAGAGCATATGTGGGGGAGGGGCAGAGAGAGAGGGAGACACAGAGTCCGAAGCAGGCTCGAGGCTCCAAGCTGCCAGCACAGAGCCCGATACGGGGCTCGAACCCACGAACCTTAAGATCATGACCTGAGCCAAAGCCGGATGACCAACCGATCAAGCCACCCAGCTGCCCCCAGGGACCACTCGTTTTAACTTAAGTGCCTCTTTAAAGGCCCTGGTTCCAAATACAGTCACGTTCTGAGGCACTGGAGGCTGGAACTTCCCCATATGAATTGAATTCTGGGGGCACACAGCTCAGCTTGTAACATTCACGTGAGCCTGGGGAGGCCCTCTGCTGTCCCCACCATGACCTGCATTGACTTCTGTCTTCAGGAAGACGTTTGGCACCGAAGACAAGCTGCTGTGCAGAATAGCACGTGCTTCCCCTCAGGGTCCCAGTGGCGCAGCCACGGCAGACAATTCTCAAGCATCCCAGTTAGGGTGAGAATGAGGTTGTGGGGAAGCCAGGCAGCAGCTAGAGGCACACTGGGGTTCCAATCTTGCCTATGACAACTGACAAGTTATTCAACCTGTCTGTGCCTCAGTTTCTCCATCTTTAAAAAGGAGATGCTAACAATACTTACCTCCTCGGATGCCTGTGTGGTTGAAATGGGATGGAGTATGTGTGTGTGCTTAGTGCCATGCTGGTGCCTAGCCAGGGCTCAGGAACGGGGCCATTCATCATAACGTGCAAAGCAAAGAGAATGTCCTGGCAGTTGGAAGAATTGTCCCGGGCTATCTAGGGGCCCAGTCACCGCACTTACGTCTTCCTATAATTCAGTGCTCCCCAACCATTTTCCTGTCTTACTCTCCTCTCGGAAAGCCCACTTAATACTGTGCTGTGCCTTCCTGGTCGCAAAGGCATCCCTTGTTATTCTCTCCACTGGCTTGCAACACGCAGCCCCGCAAGGCCTGCCTCAGTTACAGGACAAGTTCATTTAATGATGACTCTCACTGGAGAGGCTAACTCAGCCATTAGTTACTCTAATTATGGTTCCCCTCCATACTGCGAATGAGCTTTGGCATCTGAAAGTAGGGGGTGACCAAAAAGAGAGCAGTATCCCAGGCCGGCAGCCTAGGCGGATGTCCGTTCGTCACCCAAAGTGGTCTAGTGAGTGTTCCCGGTTGGGGTGAAGCCATGAACTGAAAATGAGCACGAACCATTTCCACCAATGGTGTGCTGGAGAGAAGCAAACAGGGACTCTCTGGCTGTCGAAATGCTAACAGGTTCTATCCTGAAGGGAAGTGGCTCCTGGTGGATAAAGGATCTAGAACTCTCCAGCCATAAGAACAATGGTGAACCAGTTAATGAGCCAGGTGCCATTTCCACGCTCACTGTCAAGAACGATCATTTGCTAACCGGGCAAGGATGAATTGGGTAATGGTGCCTGACCTGCCGACGAATCCAGGGAAGTCGAGCTAATGTGCTGTGAAATAACAACACATCACTTATTTACATAATGGAGCCAAGCCAAAGTCTGATAGCACAGCTGTAAATGGACCAGTTCACAATTAGCATTTTTAGTCTTTGTTGTTCTCAACGGTGAGACAAGCCCATATTTTTTGTTCCTGGTGGAGATCTAGCTTTTAAGGGAAGCTGATTCCCCAGGCCCATTCCAGAAGCTGCCTAGCTATTTCCCAGAGGTCCTGCCCATGTTTATTTCTGTGTGGGCCCTGGCCTCCACTCTCTTCGACACCAGTCTCCACTTCCTGCTCTCCCTGTTCAGGTCTCTTCAGGGTGCTTTGGGTGAATGCTCTTCTCTGACCTGTGGCTCTGGGCCCTTGCTCCCTGGCACAGAGGGTCCCGGAGCCCTCAGCCGAGCTGGGGGTTCAAAGTTAGAAGCTACATGTTCATTTCGCTTCTGCTTTTTCACCTGTTTTTCAAAACCACACGAATCCAACCAAACCCCACAAAAAGTTATCTTGGGAGAAAGACACCCACATGACAACATTCCAGGCTTGGTCCTTCCCTTTTCCAAAGATTACAGTGTCCCCTTTATAGAGTTAATGAATTAGGCCTTAGCCATTCCTGTTCTCAATTTTCAGTGTCTTCTGCCTTCCAGAAAACCAATATAAACCCATAACCCTTGTGGGCCCCCTTTTCTAGCCACAATCTTGGGTTGCGTCTTTTTCAGGTGTGTCGTATTCACTTGGTTATGGTGTAAGAGCAAGAGACGTGTAGATCGAAGGTGATATGGGGTGAGATCAAATGGGGGCACCCTCTGTTGTAATTCTTGTTTAGGAAAATGAGAGAAGCATTTAATGGGACTTTAGGCGAGAGAACACACCCACTTCCAAAGGTAGTGATGTGGAAGAGTATTAAAGCAAAGGGCTCAAAGTGTGGACACTCTTTCCCACCTATACAGGACCATGGTTAACATGGCTTTCAGCGAAGGCTGAGATGGCCCACGTGTCTGGGTACGAGGAACATTCTTCGCCTAGAGATTCTGATCATAGCAAAAAGTATTTGCCTCTACATTCATATCTCACCCAACCTTTCCCCCTACTCCCCCGCCCCTTAGAAAATAAAAATGTGGCTGGTAAGCTGCCTTCACTCTAAAACTCTCTAATTAGAAAACAATAGCATGTGACAAATGCAGTTCAAGTGGCCTCCAAGCCACAATGGAGTCCTGTCTCTACCTCCGTGATTTCATTGCCCACTGCTCCCTCTCTTACAACCATTATCCATAGGGACGGGAAGGATTTTTCTAGAGACCTAGCGCTCCTGGGATGGAGGGTGTTTCTTCCTGCTTTCCCTATCCCACCCCTTGCCTGCTGTACGGGGACCCACTGTTAGCTAATAAAATGCCATTGAAACCACTGTGACTTTGAGGACACCAGCGATCTACAAAATGGCTAGCTTTGAGTTACGGGGCACGTGTCACACAACCCAAGTAAACTTAACTTGGCTGAAAATCTCTTCCAAGCATCCCTCGTTTTATGTCCGAACTCCTCCCGTGACCAGATACTGTGAGCTTTGCCATCATCTCCTCTGTACCACAGAAGAGGCATTGCTTTCCGATTTCTCTATCCTCAAGAAAGCAGATGGCTTTTCATTTGGGTCTTCAGCCTTGGGAACACAGGTCCAGATTACTTTCTGATGGCTTTCTGCCCTTTGTGCTATCTGTAGATCTGCTTAAGAACGTTCCAGAAGCTTTTTTGCTGGAGGCACCAACATCCTTGCCAGCAATGTTGAGGTGTTCCTCTGTTCCTGCTCTTCCCCTCAAAGGCAGTTGGGAACTCCAGCTTCTCACTTGCTGGCACCTGCTCCCCAAACTCTGAGAATATTCCACTTGGGTAGGCTCCCCGCCTTGCAGCCACTCTGCTCTCAGACTCTTTTAGCCTTAAGCATCACTGCTCTTAGAGGTCGTCTTGTGTGACCTGCCTCTCATCTTGGCCTCTCTCACCTCTAGCAATGCTGGCGGGAGTTCAGGAAGCTCAGAGATCCCTCTGGGAGTGGGAAGGCCATTCCACTGTTGAACAGCTTCAAGACAAACAGCTCCCTTTATGGGGCCTTTGTGTAGCAACTACTAATACTTAACACTAATAATTATGGAGGCTGCAAGTCTAAGAAGTGGTGGAGCAGGATTTGAACTCAAAATACTGGACTCCACTGTCCGTATTCATGAGCATTACAAGCAATACCCAGCTTTCTTGGCTAGCTCTCATTTTGATGTCTGAAACAATTAAAAAAATTGTATAAGTCTGGCCTCTCTTATACATGATAATGTCCCAAAATATTTGAAAACACTGAAGAGAGACACCCTTTTCCCAGAATTTTCTCTTCAAATTAAGCATTTTATTTATTAATTTTTTTAAATGTTTATTTTTTTTTGAGAGACAGAGTGGAAGTAGAAGAGGGGCAGAGAGCGAGGGTGACACACAATGTGAAGCAGGCTCCAGGCTCTGAGCTGTCAACACAGAGCCCAACGTGGGGATCGAACCTACCAACCATTGGATCATGACCTGAGCTGAAGTCAGTGGCTTAACTGACTGAGCCACTCAGGTGCCCCTCACATTAAGCATTTTAAACTCTCCCTAAGGTCATGCTGCACGATGTGGTAGGCACTAGCCACATGTGGCTTTTTACATCTAGGCTAATAAAAATGAAATAAAAGAATTATTCTTTTATTAATAGAAGAATTCAACTTCTCAGTGGAACTAGTCACATTTCACATGTGCAACCAACGTGTGCGCACTGGGAGCCTTGCTGGACACTGCAGACGAAACATCCCTACCATTTCAGGAAGTTCTATGGGGGCAGCTTTGCTTTAAGGGTCACTCAGGGTCCAGCTGACATGTATTCTAGATGCATCACCACTGTGGTCTTTTTTTGCTACATGCTCTCAAGGAGTGGTGAACAGATGCCCTCCCATCCCCTAAATTTCACTCTTGTGCAGAATTTTGAGTAACCATTAGCGTTTGGGCCACGCTAAGCACAACGAGCCCTTCTCTTGCAAATGAAAGAAGGATTGCCATCATTTTTTCCATTCCCTCTTTTACCAGTGCCACCTCTGGAGCCCAGTGACTTTGCCAGCACCTCCAGACTCAGCTGGGATTTCTGGATCCATGGCCTTGGGCTGTGGGGAGGAATCTGCAGCAGCTGCTGGGAAAGGGTGAAGCCCGAGAACTATCTGCAACTTAACACCTGCTTTGGGAACATGTCTTTGCTGAGATGCCTCAGTTTATCTCCAGCAGAGCGATGGCCTGCATCCACACTGGGTGAACAGCTCTGGGTAGCTGTCGTGCGGGGCTCTAGAGCTGGGGAGGCTGGTGGCCATGCAAGCGAAGGGAACCAAGCCAGGGGAGAGAATGTTGGTTGGTGGCTGGGGACAGGGGATGGGGGCGGGAAGACCAAGTGGGTCCCAATGGAACGGCATGAACTGGAGTCAGAAGAACCCTGTTGGAGAGTTTGGAGGCTGGGTCCCAATTCTGACTGTGTGGCCAGGGGTGATTAACCTACTTGGTTTTATTCCCTTGTCATTAAAACCAAGGAATTGGGTTAGATGCATGTTCTCCAAAAAAGCATGCTGAGAGAGTCTGACAAATTTGTGAACACAGAGCTCTGTGAGTCTTCCTCTTCCCCACAACCTTCTGGCAGCTTCTCACTGCAGCTGGAATAAAGGCAGCTCCTTTCTGCAGGTTCAAGGCCCCGTGTTTGCTGTGTCCTCACTCCCCGTGCTCGGCCACGCAGCACTGCTTTCATCCTTCCACCTGTGAAGCCTGCTATCGCCCCAGAGTCTTTTTTAATGATTTGCTTCAGAGGATCACATCGTGTGAAATCCCATGAATGTGTATACAGCCGGCCCTTGCTCAACATGAATTTGAACTGTGCAGGTCCACTTATGTGAGGCTCTTTTATAGAACAGTAAGGTCAATGTATTCTCTCTTCCTTATGATTTTCTTCATAACACTTTCTTTTCTCTCACTTTATTGTCAGAATCCAGTGGAGAGTACGTGTAACATACAAAATATGTGCTAATTGACTGTTGATGTTATCGGTAAGGCTTCTGGCCAACAGTAGGTAACGGGTAGTTACGATTTTGAGGAGTCAAGGGGTATGTGCGGCTTCTCAACTGCAGGGGGGTTGGCACCTCTAGCCCCCGCGGTGTTCAATGGTCACCTGTACTATATATGTATTCACGTATGCTTCTATGTGTAGTATGTATGTGCATGTACTTAGATATGTGTTAGAATGTACGGATGTGTATGTGTATAAATGTGTGTGCGGGTATATTTGGATGTGGGTGTGTGTGCACGTCTTTGTGTGTGTGTGCCTGTGTGGGTTCATCACTGCCTTCACAAGAATGTACACTAATGTCAGCAGACACTTGGTCTCGTTTGCTGTGAAATCACTGGGGTCTAGAACAGTGCTTGGTACATCTTAGACAATAAATGTTAGTTGAAAGAACAAATACATTATATCTCAATAAAACTGGGGGAAAACACTAAATAAGCAGTTGAGTAAGCCAATGAATAAGAAATAAAGCAGAAAGGAAATACGGGAGGTGTTAATCTCCTCCCATTTTGTGAATGTGCAAGAGGTCAGAAAATCCCAATTCAGGTTCCTCTGTTATTCCTTCCTCTGAACCCATGGTGGGTGGGAGCTTTACCCCAAACTTGCAGATCAAGGGGAATTATAAGGCACACTGTGTGAAATCCATTACTACTCTGAACATGGCACATATTACTTTCAAGGTCACGGTAAGTTACTTCTTCTCCCCAGCAGATACTGGCTGGGCAGCCAACATTCCCAAGTGTGTCCAAGTGCCAGGTATCCCCCCTAATGCTGACCTTCCCAGCCACACAGGGTGCTGGCGGCTGGCTTCACTCTTCCCTCACTGGACTGTGTCTGATTAAGAATCCTGTGACGACCTCCCTCCCTTCTCTCAGGCTACTCCTGCTCCTGGTGATGTCAGAGAAGGCAGCAGCATCCCTCTAAGAATGGCTCTGGTCTTTCTCCTTTTCCTCTTCAACAACTGAGAAATTACTATTTGAAGTTACACAGTGTTCAGAATCAGCTCTGGGCGGGGGGTGGGGAGAGAATCACCCCAAAGCTTCCCCCCGCGATTCTTCATGGAGCCCCTTTGTGCTTTCCACCTGGCTTTGCTACTGATGCTGGTGGCAAGGGGCCAGATGCTGGCCTTTAATGGGCACCGAATGCTATTTATAACAAGGCACTTGCTGGATTCCACTAACATCCAAAGCAAGCTTCATCCTCATTTTTCATTTAATTCAAATAAAATCTCTACCTTTTATTCTGCATGACATTCTTCTCTTCTCTGGCTTCCTCCAGTCCTGGATGCCAGTTATCAAAGAGTAACAGAGGCATACAGAGCGGCCTGCCTGAGGAATGAATCTGCTGGAGAAAGAGGTGTGATGATATGGCCCAAGGCTCATTCTGCCCATCCTGCTGTGCTTTGCTCATGTTGTTTGTTTTGGATTATCTGCTCTGACTCAGGCACTGGGCTAGACCCTAAGGATATGTACAGATCAACAGGACATGGATTTTGGCTTCATGGACCTTTCTACTGAGTTGGTTTGAAAGCATGTACAATAAGCTTCATGTCAGGTAGAGTGCACAATGTGCCTCATGCAAGGTACAGACAAAGAACCACCGAGATGCTGGGAAGGACTCCTGGCCCCAGCCCCTCATGCACAGCTGGCCATTATCTCCTCCAGCCCCTAAGTCTCTCTGCTCTGAGCACCACAGGTTCTGGTGGGTCAGTCTCACTGTGGGTGAGAAAAGACAGGCAGTGAGGGCTTATCTTAGACAACCTGGAATCTATGCCACTTTCAGCATTTCTGAGCTGGAACAGACTTAGACTACTGAATGAGGTTTTTTCAGATTTCTGTTGTATAAAAACATCCACTTAATTGACTGTGAAGACGTGACGCCATGCCAGTGCCTGACCATGATCAGTCACATGGTAATCACTTCCCATAGGGTCGCCTCATGTAGGAAGGGTTAAGAGTGGGGGCCCTGGGCCTGGAGCGCCTGGCTCAGCTCTGACTTTCCTGTTTCACAGATGTGTCACCTCAGGCAAGTGAGGAGGGCTTCCGGCACCTTGGCTTCTTGTGGGAAATGAAGAAAATAAAGGCACCTACGTGGATGGAGCTAGCGGGTATTATGCCAAGTGAAATAAATCAGTCAGAGAAATACAAATACCATCTGATATCACTCGTTTGTGGAATTCAAGAAACACAACAGATAAACATAGGGGAAGGAAAAGAAAAATAAGATAAACACAGAGAGGGAGGCAAACCATAAGAGACTCTTAAATACAGGGAAGAAACAGGGGTGCTGGAGGGAGGTGGGTGAGGGGATGGGGTAAAGAAGTGATGGGCATTAAGAAGAACACTTGTTGGGATGAGCTCTGGGTATCATATGGAAGTGATGAATCACTAGGTTCTATTCCTGAAAGCACTATTACACTACATGTTAAGTAACTTGGAAAAAAAGAGGCACTAAATCCTTGTGGGGATTTTATCAGTACTTAGAATAGTACTTGGCACCACATATTAAACACTAAATAAATATTAGCTATCATCATAATCATCTGTGCCATACACACACACACGCATATATAAATAAATACACACATATATATACACACATATGTATTAGTAATTATCAATGATGCTTAGGTACATCAGAGAACATAACATAGACAAATCGACTGTCTGAGATTAAGACCTGAGTAACGTGTTTGTGTGTGTGTGTGTGTGTGTGTGTGTGTGTGTGTGTCTGGTACATCGATGGATATATATGTGTGTATATAAAATACACACACGTGTGGTACATCTATGTATATATGTGTGTGTATTTTATATACCCACATATGTGTGTATCAGTCTATCCATCTGTCGGTTCATCC
>NW_027551578.1:4999580-5016867 GCF_008692635.1 Crocuta crocuta | reverse complement strand
CTACCTATATCCATCCATGTATTTATGTATCCATGTACCTTTGGATGGATGGATGGACCTAACAAGTTAGCTTGTGTAGGAGTTTTGAATACTCCTCTGTATCTGCAATATTGAAAAAGAATCTGTGTACTCTTAACTGGAAATGACATAAAACGAGGAATTCAGGGGAATGAAATTGGTATCTAAAGGAATCTTACTCAACTAATGAGATGTGAAGTCTTTCAAAGGCAGAATCCTGTCTGCAGCACTGAAGATTAATGTATGGGAAGAAAAGACAGACGATGACTAGGGACTCCGCCACCAGCCAGGATGTTCTTCTTCAGCAAATGCAGTCTGCACCGTCACCCTGGCCTTGGCTTGGATGCCTTTCTCCATCTGGGTTGATGGGCAGAGCAGTGCATCCTCCTACTGACAGCAGGGAGGGCCAAGGTCTCATGCCCCTGACTGGCCATGCTTCTTCACCGGGACTCCCCTCCCCGCAAATGACTGTCTATTTGTCTCACTTGGCAATGGATTATGTGCTGTCTCTCATGAAATTTCTTAGGTTTCTTTTTAACATTGTATGTATCTTGTGTGTAGTTGTTTTCCTAAATGGATCATACTCTGCCTGGGTTTACCAGACTATTTCTTTTATGTATCTGTTTCCATCTTGCCTGATGTCTACACCAGTGTCCACACGTGTCACAGCTCATAGCAAGTCTTTACTAGGACTGTGTTTGCTCTCCAGCAGCTCAGAAACTCTCAACAGGATACTTTTAATTGGAACAAAAACTTCCCCTGAGTTCTATCAAAATTTTACCACCAACAGTTTTAGAAGTTGAGCTATATAGGTTGCTCATTCCAACTCTGATTTTTCTTTTTTAGAGCAGACTTCAATGTATACAGATAAATTTTTAACCAGAAGTCTACATCCTTGAGTGTAGCCCATTTTGAGTGTACTCAAATGTGACTAAATGGGTATGTGATGAGTAAGAGAGGTACAAAGCCATTCTTGGTCCGTTTTAACTTTTCTGTGACCTGGGTGCCTCTAGGTGCTGATTATTGGCACCCCTGGGCAAGGGGACTTCCCTGACTCCTCTTCCCCTCCTCCCTCCATCTCAAGCTGCTCTAAATACCATTTCATGAATTTACTGTCATTCCCCCAAGGCTCCATGTGTTCTTTCAAGTGACACCCATTCCTACCTTATTCCAGGGCCTCACAACTTTGTGCGTGGGTTACCACAGCCACCCTTCTGAGAGCCTTCCCAGCCACGCCAGCCTTCACTGTGACCTGCCCTAAATCCTACACCACTTATACTCTGTAGCACATAATTTATGAATCACATTCCCATCAGCCCTTCTGGGAGCTGCTTGTAAAGGGCGAGTCAAAGGAATTCATCACTGAGACTCTGAAGTTGTGTAAGCAACAGCTTATGTGAAGTGTAGGAAAAATAAGTAAAGACACAGCTGGAAGTCAGATATATGGCTTTGGAAATAAGTCAAGTGAAAATAAGTGTACTGAATGAAGGAGGTTCATTTATAGAAAAGCAGGCAGGGGCAGCTAGAGTGATCTGATACTGGCAAATCTCTGGAATGCAGGTGGTATCAAATTACATAATGGTCCTGGAATGAAATAATGGATCACAGAACAGAAGGAAGAGGAAAGCAAGAAAGGCATTGGTTTAGTGCTGGCCACACAGTCACTTCCTATCCTGCAGTCTAGACTCAGCACCCCCTAGTTAATAAATTCCAGGTGCTGAGGCCATCCTATGAGGGTTCAAAGTCCATATCATAATTCTGGCTCACCAGGGACAGCATCCTTGCTGTCCAAGTTGATGGAGAGAAACAGCCACTGGGCAAGAGAAACAACAAATAGTGTCAGTCAAAGAGCCCCACAAAGACAGCATATAAAACCATGCAACCTTTCATTTGGAAAGCAAATCTATATAGGAATGTCACCATCATGGACAGAAAAGGAGGTTGGGAAGATACATGGAGTTTAAGGAAGATCTGACACCATTTTCATGCATCTTTAGAAAGAACAATAAAGCTTCTCTGATGAAGTCATAGGACAGAGACTCTCAGGGATGCAAGGGATTCTAAGAACAGGAAAGCCAACCCCACATCCATCTCTTGATTTCCTTCACAATCCATCTGACGTTGGTTGCGCAGGCCTATGCTTGTACCCAGCCCTAACCCCACCCTTCAGCCTACACTGTCTCAGGGCCACTGTAAATGCAGGAAAGGACTACAAAGAGGTCACAGGTGTAACAGGTGTTCCAACAGTATGTGTACAAAGGTTGTTTAGAAGATGTTCCTGATGAGAACTAACAATAGAACTCCCGTATGACCCAGCAATAGCACTGCTAGGAATTTACCCAAGGGATACAGANAAAAAAAAAAAAAAAAAAAAAAAAAAAAAAAAAAAACAAAAAAAAAGAAGATGTTCCTGATGAGCTCCTTCTTGACCTTTCTGATCCTATAGCCATTGGCTGAAATACATCGTTCTATTGCTAGAACCCCTTATGTCCTATTACCCAGTTTCTTTGAAGAGTTTCACTGATAGAGATCTACCGGTCTCCTACCATTTTACTTTCCACATTCTGGCAAGCATATCTAGTTCTAGAATATTCCATCAGAATGGCCAGCCAGTGATTCTTAAAACACTAATGGGTTCTATCACTCTGCTTGTGATTCTCACACATTTATTATGTAGAGCAAAATCCCTGAATTGAAAACCGAGGTATTCTCATTACTCACTGGGATGAAGGCATCAGATTCACTAGCAACAGTGAAGCGTGACTACAATAGTGAATTCGACAGTGAATAGTAAGATTCGGCTTTACTGTGCAAGCAAAGTCTCCTAATACTATGATTAAGCTTGACACTGAAATCTCTGATGAATGAGATTTTTGTTTTAGGCCAGATTTATCTTAAACAATACCCATAACACATTACACTTTACATTTTATAGCATCTTTTCCATTTTCCTATATGGGTCTCAAAGGACCTCACAAACAGCTATAAAGCAAAAGAGAAAGGAAAAAAAGCATGATTTCTATTTTTCAAAAGGAAGAAGCTCTAAACAAGACATTTGCTAATAACCCCAGGAATGAATCCTTTAATTAACAAGACCAAATTGTGGATATTTGCAGTTTCTATACTGATAGTGTTAAGATTCCAGTGACAAGTATTTCAAAACCTTTTTTTTTTAAATATCTGAGAAGAATAAAGAATGACTCATTACACTGTTGGGGCTCTGTACACAGTACAAAATAATGGTCTTTTGCTCAGTCTTGGTACCCACCCAGGACCTCTTCACAGAGGCAGAGGTAAGCCTAGATGGAAAAGTCTATCCTGGCAGTAACCACTGGAGACCCTCAATGGGTTAAATCAATCCATATCTGCCTCCTCCCATCTTTAAATTTATAGCTACTCTCTTGCTATTTTAGGAAGCCTCTGATTTGAACTTTATCTAATTTTTAACAGCAATAAAATTCCAAAGGCTGAGGTATAAAGAACCCAAGAAGTGCACGCTTAGGCTATGGTTTACAATAAATTCTCTGCCGTTGGAGCTGTGTTGCTAGAGAGAAGATCCCTCCTTCCACAGGAAGAGGTGACATTTTCCTATTTTAAAACCTACACAGAATTGGCTCTGCTTAACACTAAACCAATCATAAGCATGATGAGGACTCTTTTTGAGCAGTTTCTCAAGCCCCTCTCTCCTGGGCTCCCATGATAGCTACCTCCCACCTTCACAAGACCCTGCATTGGGCAGGCATCATCCCAACTTGGCCTTTTCAGCTGTTACACAGGACCCCTTTCAGGAGTGAATCCTGATTTTTTCTCTCCCAGAGAGCTTTTACCGTGGCCTCAGCTTGGGATGGCCATCCATCCCAATTACCAAGTCTGGGCCAGCACAGGCTTCCAGAATGTGCATTGAGCTTTGTGGGAAATTACCAGCCTTTCCATGGACTCTGGAGGGCCAGAGTGAATGGACTGTCATCTGAGCAGCACACGTTATGGTCTGAAAGCTCCACACTGTCATAGATCACCACAGTGAAATGGTTAAGTAGTCTTAAAGTTTTTTATTTGTGGGGCACCTGGGTGGTTCAGTTGGTGAGCGTCCAACTTCAGCTCAGGTCATGATCTCGTGGTTTGTGGGTTCAAGCCCTGCATCAGGCTCTGTGCTGACAGCTCAGAGCTTGGAGCCTCCTTCAGTTTCTGGTCTCCCTCTCCCTCTGCCCTTCCCCTGCTCGTGCTCTGTCTCTGTCTCTCAAAAACTAAAAGAAAATTTTCATTTGTATCACTAACCATGCTTCCAACCCACAAATGCTGGGATAGCCATCAATGTGTAAACAACTTTTTTTTAAATATTTATTTCTGAGAGAGAGAGAGAGAGAATGAACAGGGGAGGGTCTGAGAGAGAGGGAGACACAGAATCTGAAACAGGCTCCAGGCTCTGAGCTAGCTATCAGCACAGAGCCTGGTGTGGGGCTTGAAGCCACGAACCGTGAGATCATGACCTGAGACAAAGTCAGATGCTTAACCGACTGAGCCACCCAGGCACCCCAATGTGTAAACAACTTGATAGATTTATTTATTTTTATCTCTGAGAAGCTGAGATGGCCTAAGAATTCCTTTACAAAGTTTATGGGATGAAACCCTTTCCTCTGTGCTGGCTGTTGCCTTCTCTGAAGCTTGGGCAATTTTCTTTTCTTTCTTTCTTTTTTCTTAAAAAAAAGTTTAAAATGTTTATATATATATATATATATATATATATATATACACATATATATATATATATGAGAGAGAGACAGAGAGAGAGAGGGAATCTGAAGCAGGCTCCAGGCTCTGAGCTGTCAGCACAGAGCCTGACATGAGGCTCGAACTCAAGAGCTGTGAGATCATGACCTGAGCTAAAGGTGGACGCGTAAATGACTCCAAGCCTGGGTGATTTTCTAATTCCCTGACAGGGAGCTTGGGGTATCTCAGAGACCAAGGTAGACTGCATTAGAAGGGTTAAGAGGAGCAGGTCCACGTTGACTGCATTGCTCCTTCCCTAGGTCAGTGCATCACCATGCAGAGAGGTCTCCCCTGAGCCTAGCGTTCCTTCAGTGGAAAAAGAAAACTCAGGGCGGGGGACATCTAGCCCCTGCACAGCACTGTAGACTGTTTTGTGGAGGGCCCTAGTCTGATCTTGCATGATGGGGATTGCACTGGAATCTGTGGGGCCCAGTCACTGGGAGTCTGACACAGAAATGGGGAGGAGCTTTCAACCACCACCATGTGGATGTTGGCAGACCGAGTTCACATCTGCCACGCCCCCAAGTGAACAGCTTTGATTATCCACAGAACCAAGTCACGGGGTGCACTCTGTCCAGGCAACTTGGAAGGATCCAGATCTGCTTGATTTAGATTCTCAGATGAAGAATTTTGCCGGCCCTAGAGTCCAGGTGCACCAAGTAGGCCTTCAGCTGGTGGGGGTTGGGGGGTGGGTAGAGCTGATTACCCCCAGAACAAAGCCAGTAACGGGCATGGAGTTGTTCTGTGCTATATTCAGGAAGGGGGATTAATTCATAGCTAAAGCTAAAGGTAGCCTCCTGTCCCTCCCACCTGGAGTGACCTCTCCACCCTCCCACCCAGGCCAGGGGGCTGGGACATGGGCCTACCACTGAGCACTCTTGGACCAGAGGGGCTGGCAAAAACAGCTGGAAGCCAGTGGCCCTGTTTGGTCAGGGAACCTGGGGTACCAGGCTGTCTTAAGACAACAAATACTTTGCCAGCTTTGGGGTTGTTTCTCCCACTGTGCCCAGGCAGGGAATCTAATTTGTGGCCCCACTCATTGCTGAATATAGCCTTCAGCTGGTCTGATCAGGGGACCTAACCAGAGCACATGGGAAGCCGGGAAGCCCATTCAACAGCACTACATACAGTGGCCCTTGAACAGAGAGACCAGCCCGTGGCTTCCCCCATCTGCAGAGCAAACCTTGTGGCCTCACCTGACCAAGAGATTTAGTGTATGCTCCCCTTTACTACTGAATATAGTACCCAGTTCTGATCATCTAGTAAGTCTGATTGGGGAATCCAGGCAACCATGGGGCCCATCCTATAGTCTCACTTGTGCAGGGAGCCAAACCAGCAGTCCTACCCAATGCTTCTCAGCCAGTGGCACAACCCCCTGTCCTTGTCCTCAGAGCTCGAACACTTGCCTTGCCCCGAAGTAGACCATACAGGAGGCCCCATCTGCCAAGGTCATTACCAGCAGAAACACTCAGAAACTCAAACTGAGCTGACTGGTGAAGAACTGTCTCTCTGCCAAAGCAAACCTGTAAAGTCTGGAAGAGGAACCTGATTACTCAAATGTGCAGAAAGCAATGTACAGAATCAAGGGTCATGGAGAAGAAGGTAAATATGACACCAGCAAAAGAAAGTAATAAAGCTCCAATAGCTAACCTGAAAGAAATGAAGATCCATGAGCTGTCAGACAAAGAATTCAGGACAGTCTTAAGAAAACACAGACAGGCAATGAATTGAAACTAGGAAAACAATGCATAACAAAATGAGAAGTCTGACAGCAATCATCAAAAACAAAACCAAAATCCTAGGGTTGAAAATGCAAAAATTGAACTGAAGAATTTGAGAGATAATTTCAAAAGTAGCCTGGACCGTGCAAAAGAAACAATCAGTGACCTGGAAGACAGGACATTGGAAATTACCCAGTCCAGGAAGCAAAAAGAAAAGAGGAATAAAAAGACTGAAAAAAGTCTAAGGAATTATGGGACCCAATAAGAAGAAGCAATATTCACATTATAGGAATTCTAGAAGAAGAAGGGAAAGAGAAAGGGACAGAAAGTGTATCTAAACCATTAGTGGCTAAAATCTTCCCAAATCTGGGGAGAAAAATGGACATCCAGATCAATGAGGCCTAATGAACCCCAAAGAGTTTCAACACCAATACGGTTACACCAAGACACATTATTATTAACTTGTCAAAAATCGTAGACAAAGAAAGAATTTTAAGAATAGAAAGAGAAGAGAGGCGCCTGGGTGGCTCAGTCGGTTAAGTGTCCGACTTCAGTTCAGGTCATGATCTCAGGGTTCGTGGGTTCAAGCCCCGCGTCGGGCTCTGTGCTGACAGCTAGCTCAGAGCCTGGAGCCTGTTTCAAATTCTGTATCTCCCTCTCTCTCTGACCCTCCCCTGTTCGTGCTGGCTCTCTCTCTCAGAAATAAATAAAACATTAAAAAAAAAAAAAGAATAGAAAGAGAGAAGTTATGTACAAGGGAACCCCTGATAAGAGTGGATTTCTCAACAGAAAAAATCAGAGTATTTCCAGTAACTCCAAACCCTGCACCCTTCCATGTCATGTGTCCTTCCTTTCCTCTGGCAGATGTCTGATATTTTGGGTCTGTCATCCCTACAACTTCTATGCAGCTTAGTTTTACATGTTTTAAACTTCACATCAATGGAATAACACTGACTGTATTCTTCTGTGATCTGCCCCTCCCCTTTTTTTGTGTGTCTAATGCCATGTTCCAGAGGGTCATCCTGGAGATGCCTAGTGCTGAATTTCATTCACTTTTCACTACCATACAGTATTCCAGCATACGCATACACCACAGATTACTTTCATAATGCTGCTGGGGTATTTGGGTTGTTCTCTGGTGTTATTACAAACATTGCTGCTAGCAGTTTTTCTAGCATGAAACTTTTTCTGTATAGTTTATTTGGACTCAAGTACAAATGTTTCTAGGGCATAAGTCTAGGAATGGAATCGCTAGGTCAGAGGTATGTAGAATAAGGTTGAAGATTTTTATCCTTCTTCCAACAATGAATATGAGTTCTAGATGCTGCACATCCTCTCTTCCCTTGATAATTTTTTGACAATCCAGTGGGCACAAAAGGCATATCCCACTGGTTTTCATGTGATTATTATACAAGGTTTAGCATTTCATATGTTTATTGGCCTATGTGTTTTCTCTTCCATAGCATGCAAGTTAAACCCTTTGCACATTTTCTATTATATTTTTTGATTAATACACAAGATATTTAAATATGTTTAAGTTTGATTTAAAAAGAAGGAAATAGAAACAATAGAAAAACAGGAATAGAAAACAGAAATAGAACACTGTAGGAAATTTTAAAAAAGTCATCTTAAAATTCATATTCAAGGAATATCAAATAGCCAAAACAATTTCGACAAAGAACAAAATTTTAAGTCTCACACGTTTGACCTCAAGTTATTATAAGGCTATAGTAATCAAAATAGTGTGATACTGGCATAAAGACAGACACAGAACTAAAATCAAAATAGATACCCCCCCCCCAAATCCTAGCATATTTGGTCAAATGATATTTGACAGGGCTGCCAAGCCCATTCAGTGGGGGAAGTGATAGTCTCTTCAATGAATGGTGTTGAGAAGCGACATGCAAAAGAATGAATTTGGATCCATACCTTACACCATACATAAAAATTAACTCAAAATGATTCAAAGACCTAAACATAATAGCTAAAACTGTCCAACTAGTAGAAGAAAACACAGAGGGAAAAAAGTCTCATGACACTGGATTTGGCAATGATTTTTTTGGATAGGACTCCAAAGGCACCGAAAGAAAAAAATAGATAAACCGGACTAACATCAACATAAAAAAAAAAAAACTTCCGTGCATCAAACGACATGATCAACAGAGTGAAAAGGCATCTTAAAGAATGGGGGAAAACATTTTTGGTAGACACGTAAAATGGTGCAGCCACTTTGGAAAACGTTATGGCAGTTCCTCAGAAAGTTAAAAATGGAATTACTATATGATTCGGCAAATCCATGCATATATCCCACTGAGCAGCTAGGGACTTCTATTTTGTGTATATATCCAAAAGGATGAAAAACAAGGTCTCATAGAAGCATTTGCACATGATAGTATTATTCATGATAGTGCATAGTGCTAAGTGGAAAATAAGTGACATAAGAGGTATATTGCGAAGGGAAATAAGTCAGTCACAAAAAGACAAATACTGTATGATTCCGCTGGTATGAGGTACCTAGAGTGGTCAAATACACAGAAACAGAAACTAGAATGGCGGCCAGAAGCAGGGGAGGGGAAATGGGACTTGGTGTTTCATGGGGATAGAGCTCCAGTTTGGGAAGATGAGAAAGTTCTGGAGATAGATGGGAGTGATGGCCGCACAACACTGTGAGGTACTTAAGGCCACTGACCTGTACCATTAAAAATGGTTAAGATGGTGAAGTTTATGTAATGCGTGCTTTACCATAATTAAGAAAAAATGAATGCCTATTCTCTGCCAGGCTCTATCCTAGTTTCTGGGATACAGCTGTGTATAAAACAAAGTCTCTCTACTCATGCATCCTAGTAGAGAGAATGAACAAACAAACACACGAGTAAATACAGAGTGTACCAGAGGCTTCTGAATACCACAGAGAAAATGGTGCAGGGTGAGAGAGACAGGGGGTCAGGAAAAGCCTCACGGAGGGGGTGACATTGGAGCAGAGATCTGTTAGGAGAGTAAGCTGTGCAGATGCCCAGGGAGAGCCTCCTAGGAAGAAGGAAAACAAAGAGCAGAGACTGGGGAGGTAGGAGCATGCGTGGCAAGTTCAAGAAACCAGGCTGGAGTGCGGTGCTGAAAGGCCAGGAGGGAAAGCCAGGATGAGGTGCGAGAAGGATCAGGGCCTTGATCACAGGGTTGCAGACTCTGTCTTTTATTCTGAGTGACTTGGGAGGTCACTACAGGGTCTGAGGACAAGAGTGATGATAGAACTCGTATCTGCAAGGGCTCACTTTGCGCTGTGTTGAGAACAGACTGCAGTCAGGCATGGGAAGGAGAGGCGAGAACTTTCCAGAGGCTAACTCGGTGATCTGGGGAGAGAGAATGATGTGTTGGTCTGAGGAGGGCATGGTGGGGATGGTAAGTGGTCAGTTTCTAGATACATCATGAAAGTGCAGTCAAGAGGATCCCTGGTGGGTTGGATGGGGCATGAGGGAAAGAGGGGCATCAAAGAGAAATGCTCAGATTTTTGGCCTGAGCAGCAACAAGGATAAAGTTGTCGTAACTGGAGATGGAGCAAGACTGTGGAAAGAACAGATGGGGGAGGTGGTTAAGGAGTCTGATTTTTGATGTGAGATGTTTTTTAGCTACCCCAGGGGAGATGTTGTGTAGGACAGTTGGTTGTAAGTGCTGCAATTCACAAAAGGGGTCCCATCTGGGGACACACATATAGGAAATCTTCATCCTGCAGACATAAAACCAGAAAACACCCTCCCCCTGTCAGTGAGTGAATACGGATATTGTAGAGCTGAGGATAGAGGATGAGCACCAAGCCTGACTGTTCAGAGGGCAGGAAGAACCAGTAAAGCATCCTGGGAAGGAATAGCCAGGGTAGAAAGAGAATGACATAGAGTGTGGTATCCGAGGAGCCATGGGAAGAAAGCATTTCTGGAAGGGAGGAGTGATCATGCATTAGGTTATGGAAGACCAGAACGGAGAATGACCACTGGATTTGGCAACATATGCCTTTGATAAGAGCTTATTGGGAGTAATGAGGGTTTAAGAGGAAAAGGGAGGGAGAGAGTATACACTACTCTTCAGGTGAGTTTGCCGTATTTAGAGAGCCTAATGAGGCAGTATTTGGTCAAGAGTGTTTTTTAAATTCTTAGTGCTATCATGTTATAATTGGCTGATAGGAATGTTCCACTAAGAGGTAGAAGTTGATTAGCAGGAAAGAATGAAGACAACTGCTGGGGGGAGGTCCTTGAGGAGGCAGAAGGGGAAGGTCCCCAGCATCCACCGGGAGGGTAGGCATCAGAGAGGAAGGAGCATGGTGAATGGTGTTCTGGATATTAGTCCCTTGTCAATCACTGCTGCTGCTAATATTTTTCTCCCAATTTATTCTTAGTGAAAGGTATTCTTAATTTTAAGGTAGATAAGTTGACCAATCTGCACTTTATGACCTCCTTAAGTCCTCCCTGGCCATGCACAACCAACCCAAATTGGTTGCTTTACCCTTGAGCCCCACAGCACAGTCGGGATGGAAGTTCACAGTCTTAGGGTTGGGGACATGTCCATAAAGCTTTGGATGTGTCAAAGGCTCATCTATAGCTCTGGAATCTCGCTGTCACTGTGGTTTTAGCTTCTTCATTAAAAAGAGAAGTTTTTAAAAAAGTTTTATCCAGCATCATTTTCATTTGGGAGGTTTTTCAGGATATCAACACAACACTGCCAGAAACAGAAGTCATTACTGATGTTTCTAAAAAAGAAACTGGAGACAGAAAGGCTGAAGTCCTGATTTGTGAACAGTCTCCTCCCTGTAGGGTATCATGGAAGAGATTTTGGTGGGGATCGCAGCTCCCGTCCGCCATCTGTGGGCTGGGCCACAGATGCATCTTTGTACTGGATGTTCCCCACTGTGGAGCTGGGTAGGTGACCCTCAGGATGACAGCTACTTGGGCCACATGGAGACCCTTCCTGAAGGCCATTTCTCTCTGGGGTTGAGATCCATTCTCCTATTCAAACATGGCCAGTCCTTAGTCCAAATACTTTACTTCACCTCTTTGAAAATAGCATATAACCGAGTTTTAAAAATCTAACTATAGGGGCACCCGGGTGGCTCAGTTGGTTAAGCGTCCAACTTGGGCTCAGGTCATGATCTTATGGTTTGTGAGTTTGAACCCCGCGTCGGGCTCTGTGCTGACAGCTTAGAGCCTGGAGCCTGCTTCTGATTCTGTGTCTCTCAAAGATTACAAACAAACAAAAAAAACCCCAGAATATTCCTCAAGACATTTAAAAAAAAGTCTAACTTTAGTCTCTGCGCCTAGTGGACCAACTTAATCTGTTACTGTAAATAGTGTAATTAGTGATATGTCTGGATTCACTTACACCGATTTATTGGGCTTATGTACCATGCTTTTCATTTTTATTTCTCTTTCTCCTTTCCCATGTTTTGATGGATTGATTTCCTCTACACATTCCATATAAAAAATTTTCAGCATGAAAATATAACCTTACATTTTTCTTAAGTCTAAAAAAGCTTATCAACATCTCTAGCTTTCTCTTGAATAAGAAGTGGACTAATTTCCCTCTGAAATTCTCACTTTTACATGTTGTTATAATTCAGTACTTTAGATCCTCTTCAATTTTTATCCTCCATTAGTTTTTTTTTTTTTTTGTAGTCAATAATTATTACCAATGTCTTTGTGCATCCATGGTATCTTTCTTCCTATCCTTCTGTGCTATATTCTTAATACATTCTTCAGACTTCCTTTGAATTTATGAGTTTTCTCTTCAGTCAAGTATAATCTACCTTTTCATCTGCTTATTAAGTTTTTAATATTACACATTTTATGTATAGATTTTGCTTGATGCTTTTCCAAGCCTGTCTTTTAAAAATGTGCTATATTAGCCTCCTATTGCTGCTGTAATAATATCACCATAAACAAAGGCTTAAGCACCACAAATTCTCTTATAGTTCTGGACCTCAGAAGTCTGATACAGCTCTCACTGGGCTAAAATCAAGATGTCCACAGGGCTGTGTTCCTTTCTGGAAGCTCTGAGGAAGAGTCCATCTCCTTGCTCATTTGGGTTGTTGGCCGAATTCAGTTCCTCAGTTTGTAGGGCTGGGGTCCCCATTTCTCTGCTGTTTCCAGCTTCCACAGGTTGCCTCATTCTTTGGTGTATCCCCTTCCTCCACATTCAAAACCATCAAAAGTAGGTCAAATCCCTTTCACACTTCAAATCTCTCCTGTCTCTTCTTCTGTCCTCTCACTCCTGACTCACTCTTTGTCTGTCTCTTCCAATTTCAAGGACCCTGGCAGACACATCTGGCTTCATCTTGGAGCTCTTCATCTCAAGGTTCTGAAGGATGACTGCATCCATGAAGTCTCTTCCATGTCATGGAACATATTCACAGGTTCTAGGAATCAGGACACAGACATCTTTGGGAGTGACATTACTCTTCCTACCATATCTGTTGTTTTAGGGATTATATTTCTTCCTTTATCTCTTTATTTTTTAATGTTTATTTATTTTGAGAGAGAAAGAACATGAGCAGGAGAGGGGCAGAGAGAGAAGAAGAAAGAATATCAAGCAGGCTCCATGCTCAGCACAGAGCCCAACGTGCGGCTCAATCCCACGACAGTGAGATTACAACCCGAGCTGAAATCAGGAGTTGGATGCTTAACCAACTGAGCCACCCAGCTGCCTCTCTTTGCTTATTTTAAACATACTTATGTTGAGCATGCTCTTTCATTGCCCTACTATCTGTAGCTCATGGAGTACGAGCTTTTTCCTCCCAGCTTCTACTTTTTTCTCAGAGCAGCAAGCTCATCTTCATGGAGCTCATCTGTTGTGGGAGAGGGTTCTGGGTTCTGGACTTCCTAAAGAGAGGGTCTGCATGCATCTCTGCCAAAGCTCTGAGGTATTCACAGTCCTGGACCTTTTTCTCTAGTTTCTGGGTTTCACGTGGCAGATTTTGATTTTGATTTCTCCACTGAATGTGGGAAAATTTAGGGTTCTAATTTTTTATAGGTGCCTTTAAAAAAGAATCTATGACCCAGGGCAGGTGATAGACTTCCATGCCACATTCCTGGGCTATCCACAGTGTATTTCTAGTTCCTCAGGGAAAGGGCATCTTTATGTCGGCCCAAACCGCACCTCATTCCTGAGCTTTACTTCACCACCAGCGGGTAGGGGTGGGGGGATGGGGTGGACTTAGGGACAGAGTAAGGGTCCGGGATGTGGTGTGGGAAGGACTGGCTTCATGGGCATCACCTATGTAGTCACACAGGGCCCTAGGACCAGGAGGGCCTCATACGGATTTAATGGCTCTGTTCTTACCGTCTTGGAGCTTTTCATACTTTTTGAACAAGGGGCCCCGTGTTTTCATTTTGCACTGGGCCTGGGAAATTATGTAGATGGTCATGGTTGTCAATTAAGAATGAAGGTGAGTGAGGCTCCTAGAAGTGGGTGAGGGGATGAGGCAGGGTCAGAAGGAATGAAGAGAGGGGTGAAATGAGATGAGAAGCAGAATGAGGTGAGTGACCCACAATGTCACATGTTTATTAGCAACTAAAACAAAAAGCAGGGATGGTGCGTGTTGAAGGAGTCAAGTTATCACAGACAAAATCCTCTGCAGAATGAATCATGCTAACTTTTCAATAAGTAAACTGAGTGAGAGATGGAGAGAGAGAGACTATAGATCAAAAGGCTTAAAAGGCCTATCGACCAGAACACTGCCTGGATATTTGATACTGTTAAGGAATTATTAATTATTTTAGGTATGGCAATGGCATTGAGGTTATTTTTAAATTTTTTTCTTAATGTTTTATTTATTTCTAGGAGAGAGAGAGAGAGACAGCGTGAGCAGGGGAGGGTCAGAGAGAGAGGGAGTCACAGACTCTGAAACAGGCTCCAGGCTCTGAGCTGGCAATAAGCACAGAGCCCGACGCGGGGCTCGAACCCATGAACCACGAGATCGTGACCTAAGCAAAAGTCAGATGCTTAACCGACTAAGCCACCCAGGTGCCTCGAGGTAATTTTTAAAATAACACAGAAGCAAGCAAGATACATTTTACTCAAGGTCCACATGTGAAGTGAAACAGATGGATTATGTCACATACCGACCGACGATCCTAAGAATTAAAATTCTCCTGCGGCTCTATACAAACGTCAGAATTCTTTGTTCCAGTTCTGTGAAACATGCTGTCAGTATTTTAATAGGGATTGTGCTGAACCTGTAGACTGTTTGGGTGGTATGGACATTTTAACACCACAAAATTTCTGTTCCCTCTCTTAAATTTTTCCAGCTCTCGTTCACATTTTTCTTCTTTTAAAATTTTCCTTCTCTCTCTTTTTTAATCAAATGTTTATTTATTTATTTTGAGGGGGAGGGGCAGAGAGAGAAGGAGAGAGAGAATCCCAAGCAACATGGGGCTTGATCTCACAAACCATGAGATCATGACCTGAATCGAAATCAAGAGTCGAACGCTCAACCAGCTGAACCACCCAGGCTCTTCTTTCTCTCTGTTTAGCACACGTCACTCTCAGTGGCACTGGAATCTTCCCTAACTTCTAGGTCCCAACTCTGGGATTTCCCCCCTGTGCCTCTTTGTGTCTCTCCCCTGTGTAAGAAGGAGCTCACCCAGCCTTGCTCTGAAGGTCTGCACAGTGAGCAGAGTTGATGGGATCAATCATCGGAGTTACTGTACAGAGCAGATCTTGTCTTTCACCCGCAATCTCTGTGTGCTTGCCTGTCTGTGTGTATCTGATCCTATCAGCAAGGTAACCAAATGCAAAGACCCATCCATACCCAGGGGCACACCTGCTCCAGATACCAACTGTAACCCAGAACCAGGCAACCAGGAAATGGAAACAGCCTGCTCTTTGCTCCAAGGCCAAACCCATTAGTCAAATAGCTGTTTGCCTAATAAAAACTGACCTCTAGTTGACTAACTAAATATGAGAACACAAACAGTTCTGTTTCCCTGAAGCAGCTGGAGTTCCACTCCCCACCTGGGGCCTGGGGGAGGGGTGAGAAGAAGTCAGTGGGGATCCCAGCCTGTGCCTTGGCACTGCTGAGAGTCGTATCACCGGCCCCAAAGCCACAACCAGAACCTTGTTCTGGAAGCTGTTGTATGTGTCACAGCCTACCCACAGGAAATGAGTTGATGGGCTGGGCACACTCAAGTCCTGATTCTGCCAAAATAAACGCCAGAGGACCTCCCGAGGACCAAGAGGGGACTAATGAGGGCAGCTCACCTGGAAGGAAGTGGAGCTGTTTTCTTCTCCTTCGAGAAAAGCCACACCTGAAAAGCTGCCATCACAACACCCCCTTCCCCATCAATTCTAGAGTGCCACGCCCATGCCGGGCACCGGGGCTAGGGCTTTTATAGGCACTTTTTATTAATGCATTCCATCTTGAATTACTTCTTAGAGTCACTGCAAACAGGCCTGTAACGTCAGTCCTGTGAGCCCCATCTCCCAGGTAAGAAAAGCAATGCTCTGAAAAGTAAGTCCCTTGCTTGATATAAATGAAGTCAGTGCCACCACAGGTATGCTCAGTGCTAACCGCCTCACAGAAAGCCTGGACAGCTGATCTTTGACTTAGCCAGTGCTTTACCCTCTAGCACTTAACACAGAACTTGCTGCACTTATGTGCTAAGGAAATACGGAACACCAAGAGCCTCCTTCTTACCCAGCCAGGGGACAGTCCAGGGGCGGGGCGGGGGTGGGTGTGTGCGCTGAGAAGCTGGAGAGATAGCAATCTCCTGATGATATAAGAGCATAGGATTTCTCACCTGCAAACCCAGACTGGAGTCTCAGTCCTGCTGGCTCGATGACACTAGTCAATTCCTTTAATTTTTGTTTATTCATCCACACACATCCTTGAGGGCGGGGACAGCAATGTCCCCAAACAGTAACACCTGAGCCTTAGCAGCAGGCTCACCATGGGGATCAGAGGGTGTGGGAGGCAGCTTGAGGGGGTTCACCAGGAGCAAGCCCTGTTTGGCATTGTGTTAACCAAAATGTACTTAATACAATTACAGTAAACAGTTGGATTGTGGGTAACTTGTTCCGCGAGCGTTCTGCAAGACGAGCAAACGTTTCTAATACATTTTAACTTGATACACAAATGATGCCTTGCAACACGAGTCATACGCGAGGCCAGATGTCACATGATCACAACTGAGCCAATGGTTCTTGAAATTTGCTTTGACATATGAGTGCTTTGGATTCCAAGCATATTTCTGGAATGAATTATGCTCACCAACCAAGGTTTTACTGTACTTTCATTTTTTTATGTTTTTTATTTATTTTTTGAGAGAGAGAGAGAGTGCGAGCAGGGAAGGGACAGAGAGAGGGAGAGACAGAATTCGAAGACAGGCTCCAGGTGCTGAGCTGTCAGCACAGACCCTGATAGGGGGCTCAAACCCACCAATCGCGAGATCATGACCTGAGCCGAAGTCGGACGCCACCCAGGCGCCCCTGTATACTTTCATTTTTAAGAGAAAAAGAATTTCGGTCCAGAAACCTTTCCATTTTTCTTGGTTTAGCCTCATGTTAAAATAAAAAAGGAAAAGTTACCCATATTTATGTTCTGATTCGTACATTCTTCCCTCTGCTAGGAAGCCTGCTGTGGATATGTAAGGCTACAAGGAAGGGAAACAAACACAGAGAAGCCCAGTCAAGCACCGTACTCTGTTCTTGGATAATCACAGCGCAGGGGAAGGGAATGACGAGGAGCTAATGTGGTAGGCTCCTCCCGTGAGCCATGTGCTCACTCATTAACTCTTCAACCC
>NW_027551578.1:4966122-4999573 GCF_008692635.1 Crocuta crocuta | reverse complement strand
ATACGTGAAAAAGTCCAGGCTCCCAAAGGTGAAGCAAATTGCCCATCGTACTCAGATATCTGAATTCCATACGCCAAGCCCCAACCCTAGAGTTTTATCCCCCAGCCTAAGCTTTCACCATCCAAATCCCAAAAAGGAGGATGGACACTGGAGTCAGAGACCAAAACCTCCACCCAGTCAGTTTTCTGGGCTCCTAACCAGAACTCACAGGACACAAACCCAAAAACCCCAAGTATCTTTTACCTTAATTCCAGATGATTATTACTGAACTCATTTCTGAATGACAAAGGAAAACGTCACTCCTTTGGTCTAAGCTGGTAGATCTTTTTCTTCTTTCTTTTTCTTTTTTAGTGTTTGTTTGTTTTTGAGAGAGAGAAAGAGGGTGAGCAGGGGAGAGGCGGGGAGAGAGAGGGAAAGACAGAAACTGAAACAGGCTCCAGGCTCTGAGCCGTCAGCACAGAGCCCGGTGCATGGCTCAAACTCATGAACTCTGAGATCGTGACCTGAGCCGAAGTTGGATGCGTAACTGCCTGAGCCACCCAGGTGCCCCAGATCTTTCTCTTTAAGTGAAAACATATTAAAGAATGGCAGGGCAGTTTTTTGCTATTTGCAGCTATTTACAAAATGTGGAATCACCTAGAGCCTTTGTTGTAAATTCAGAGCCCCAGGTCCGCACTGGGCAGGACTCCGACTGTCTAGGTACAGAGCCTTGGAATCAGCATTGTAACCAGCTTCCTGGGTGATTCTTTGATACACCAAACTTGAAGAACTGGCGAGACACAGGAACGGGTTCTAAAGAGCCTGATGTACCGAAGAGAAAATATCCAATTATCCTACCAACTAATTTCAAGTAGATGGAGGACAGACGGAAAAAAACTGTTCATTATTTTTCACAGAGGTCAGACACTGCCCTTCCTTCCCCACTTACATACACTATCCATTTCTTCAGCAAACTTTTTATTCAGGAGGAGCTCAAAATACTGCGGTTCAATCTCGGCCAACATTAATTCTCAACTAAAGGTGCCTGAATTAAGATTTAGCAGTGCCGAGGTGGTGATTTCCCTGGGTAAGGGCATCAGCATCCAAACAGAGATATCACTGATTATAGCAGGCTTGACTGATAGAGACACAACCGCCAGAGAATAAAAATAGCCCAACTCTGCCTAGACAAGGGTGTCGGCACAAATCAGGAGATGGCTTCTTTATGTTGAAGCAGCCCTGCCCCAGAGAAGCTGGAGCACCCCCAGCCTGCATCTGGAGAAAGCACTCTGAAACTGTACTTAGAAGCTCCGTTATGTGTGCAGCAGCTCGCATTGAATAAAAACCCTCTTATTATCGTTGGTTTCAATTAGCTAATGGGAGGTGGGAAGTGATTAGCTTGCTATGAAACTGCAGCGCTATGCTTTTGTTTAAGGCTTCCACGGAATACTGCGGGGAGAAACAGAATGTACGAGACAATGTCTTTTAAAGGGAAGATTTAACACAACGGCAAGAATCAGAATCTGCCAGGGAGAAGAACACTTAGAGGTCATCTTGTCCTTCAGCAAAATGCTGGAGATCGTTTTCAGTTTGAAGGGCTGAAGGCAGCTATCAAGCTCTCTGAAGTCTTGCTTTGTCTAGGATAAATATTCTCTGTTCTGTCAACCATTCTTCATACGAATGGCTTCTGGTTCCCCCCTCTGCAATTATCCCATTCAACTTCCTCTGGACACGAAAATTTATCACTCCCCTCTGACAGGGTGGAGCACAGAAGAGCACACATTATTCCACGTGGTCCCGTCAGTGCAGGAGGCAGCATGACTCCTGTCTCCACCAGTCAGGACCGGGTACGGTAATTAGCCCAGAATAGAAGGACATGACCGTCTGATGGCGCTGTCTGATGATGTTGGCTCGCCTTCATCTGGACACTAACTAAAGGCAACCGTGTCCTGTCAACACAGGTGCAAAAAGCCACAGGTGTAATTTTCACTGACCCCTCGAAAAGGGAATGTTAAACTGAAACAGCTGGGGATTATAGGTAACATGTATTAAATCTCCTTTTGCTTGTTTACGCTGATCATTTCCATCTTGTCAATATCTTTTTGAATCCCGATAGGGCCATCCACTCATGTTTCGTCGACATATTTGATTAAAAAATGCATCCTGGTTCACTCAGGCCTTCTCACACCTTTATTATTGCAGTCTCTGCAGTTAACAACAATGTAAGGGAAAGCAAAAATCATCCCAACCTGAAACTGGTCCTTAATGCACCAACTCCAGAGTGATATAAAAATATTTCCTACTCAGATATCTTTCCCCATTCCACACTAGCATCTGTGCTCATCCTTCGATTCAACATTCTTGTCTATCTTCTGCTGAGTGCAGTTGCAGGGTGATTACTTGCAAAGTGGATGGCGAAACCAAACTGAGTTCACCAAAGTGAATCCCCAAACCGAAACAAACCAATAGTCCCTCCATGGTATTGATGCTGGAGAACAGAGAAGGTCATACACTACGCCGCTGGTCAGTGAAGGGCAGTGGGGCCAGAAGGGTTAGCAACTAAAGGGGATGATGACTAACAGGTGCAATGATTTCAAAGAGGGCTTAAAAGAAAATGGACTGAATATTAGAATAGTTAGAGGGGATATGTGAAGAACTGATAATGCTCTGGTGAAAAGAATTCTTTGCAGGATCACTCAGGAAACGTCGAACATGAAGTGAAGGATGGTTCCTCCACTTCCATACAATTTCGGCATAACAATTCCATGCCAAATCAGTCACCTCACTAAAAAAATTGACGTCACTGAATAGAATCTACAGACAGTACAATGAATGCATTTTAAGTTGTAAATATCCATGATTTTTGATCAGTTTACACAACCATGATCGTATCAACAGTATCGAGCTAAAGGACATTTCCATCACCCCATAATGTTACTTGATTCACTTTTGGTTCATTCTAATTCACTGATGCAATTTTAAAGTAATTTTAAGAGAGCTTCGTTTCATAATTTTTGGTTTCGTTCTCAGAAAAGTTCCCAATCAAAAGTTGTTTCTACTTTTTAGCTTGGATATTGAAAAATGGATAGACTTTATTTTTTAGAGCAGTTTCAGGTTTATGGTGAAACCGAACAAAAAAGTACAGTGTTCCCATGTAGTTTTCGCCCCCTCCATTATTAACCTCTTGCACTGGTGGTACATTCGTTACAATGGAAGAAACAGTATTAATGCATTATTATTAACTACAGTCTATAGTTTAAACTGGGGTTCGCTCTGTACTACACAGGGTTTCTTTTGTTTTTCACAGAAGCATAATGTCATGTTATCCCCCATTACAGTATCATACGGAATCGTTTTGCTGTCCTAAAATACCCCTGTGCTTCACCTACTGTTTGCCCACCCGCCTCCCACATCCCCATCCCAGATCTGTATTTTGCTCTATCTGTAGTTTTGCGTTTTCCAGAATGTCCTATAGTTGAAATCATGGTATGTAGCTTTTCTAGATAGAAAAGTCTTACACTTAGTGGTATATACGTAAGTTTCCTTCATGCCTGCGAAGGGCATTTTATTTGCCTCCAAGTCTTGGCAATGATGAATAAAGCTGTTCTAAACATTCCTGTGAAGACCGTTCTGTGGCCCTAAGTGCTCTTCTTAAGAGTAAATACCGAAGAGCATGACTGCTGGGGCACCTGGTAAGAGTAAATTTGGTTTCGTAAGAAACTGCCAAACTGCCTTCCAAAGCACTGTTTGGGCTGGCTTTTCATCAGGCTATTTTGCATTTTCACCGGCAGTCAATGAGAGTTCCTGTTCCTCCATATCCTTGTCAGCATTTGATGTTGTCAGGGTTTTGTTTTTAGCCCTGCTAACAGGTATGGTGTGATATCCTATTGTTATTTTAATGCAGTTCTCTGATGTCGTATCATGTTGAGTGTCTCTTCATATCCTCACTGCCATCTCTATACCTTCTTTGGTGACCTGCCTGTTTGTTTCTTTTGTTCACTTTTTAACTGGATTTTTCTATTGTTTTTTTTTTCTTTCTTTCAATGTTTTTGCTGTGAAATATACATAAAGGGTACCATCTTAACCACTGTTAACTGTATAGTTCAGTGATGATAAATATATTCATATGTTGTGGGACTATCACCACCCTCCATCTCTCTAGCTCTTTCATGTTACAAAACTGAAACTCTGTACCCTTTGAATAGTCACTCCCCATTGCTCCCTTTCCTAAGCCCTGGTAACCACCATTTTCTCTCTATGATGACTATTCTAACTATCTAATGGAAGTGGGATCATACAGTACTTGCCATTCTGTGATTGGCTAATTGCACTTAGCATAGCATCCTCAAGGTTTATTCAGGCTGTAGCCTGTGTCATAATTTCCTTCCTTTTTGATATGAAAATATAGATTAGAAGGGGCACATGCACCCCAATGTTTATAGCAGCAGCATCAACAACAGGCAAATTATGGAAAGAGCCCAAGTGTCTACTGATGGACGAACAGATAAAGATGTGGTATATATACACAACGGAATGTTACTCAACCATCAAAATGAACGAAATCTTGCCATTTGCAACAACAATAGATGGGGCTAGAGTGTCAGAGAAAGACAAATACCACATGATTTCACTCATATGTGAAATTTAAGGAACAAACCAGATGAATGCATGGGAAGGGGAAAAAAAAAAGAGGGAGAGGGAAGCAAACCAGAAGAAACTCTTAACTACAGAGAACAAACTGGGGGTTGATGGAGGGAGGTGGACAGAGAATGGGCCAAATGGGTGATGGGTATTAAAGGGGACACTTGTTATAATGAGCACTGGGCATTATATGTAAGTGATAAATCACTAAATTCTACTCCTGAAACTGGTATTACACTATATGTTAACTAACTAGAATTTAAATAAAAATTTCAAAAAAACAAAGAATTTCCTTCCTTTATAAGGCTGAATAATATTCCATTGTATGGATATACCACATTTTGCTTATCCATTCATCTATCAGTGGACAGTTGGGTTTCTTTCACCCCTTGGTTATTATGAATAATGCTGCTATGAACATGGGTTTACAGATATCTTTGAAAGGCCCTGCTGTCAATTCTTTTGGGTATATGCCCAGAAGGAGAATTGAGAGATCACATGGTCATTCTATTTTTAGGGAGCCATCACACAGTTTTCCATAGAGGAGGTCACATTTGACATTCCCAACAAGAGCGCACAAGTCTTCTACTTCTCCACATTCCAGCCAAGACTTTTAATTTTTGTCTCATTTTTTTGGTTTGTTTTGAGAGTAGTCATTCCTCATGTGTGTGAGAAGATCCTATTGTGGAGCTGCAGAAGTCCTTTTTACATTTGGATGCCAATTCTTTATCAGATGTTTTGCACATACTTTCTCTCGGTCTATGGCCTGTCATTTCATTGTCTTAATGGTGTCTTTCACAAAGCAGAAGTTTTAAATTAATTATGACATTAAAATACACTATGTAAAACAAATTACCCTGGGATAACAGACTTTTACCACGTCTATACCTCTTAGTCACTACAAAAGTAATGAATAGGATGGTTCAAAAGTGTTGAGCATTGGATATTTCCTCCTGGGCAGACAATGATCAGCTAAAACATAAACAGACATTTTTCCAAAGAACACATGTAGATGGCCACCAGACACATGAAAAGATGCTCAATATTAATAACCATTAGGGAAATATAAATCAAGCCCACCTTACAACTGTTAGAATGGCTAACGTAAAAATAGATAAGAAATAACAAGTCTTGGCAAGGATACAGACCAAAGGGAACGCTCTGAAACTGTTGGGAGCAATAAAAATTGGTACAGCCACTGTGGAAAATGGTACGGAGGTTCCTCAAAAAACTACAAATAGAATTACTAAGTGATCTAATAATCTCACGACTTACCCAAAGAAAATGATAACACTAATTCAAAAAGATAGGGGCACCTGAGTGGCTCAGTCAGTTAAGCGTCTGATTTTGGCTCAGGTCATGATCTCACCGTTCATGGGTTTGAGCCCTGCGATGACAGCTCAGAGCCTGGAGTCTGCTTCGGATTCTGTGTCTCCTTCTCTCTCTGCCCCTCCCCTGCTCATGCTGTGTGTCTCTTTCTCTCAAAAAGAAATAAGCATTAAAAAAATTGTTTTTAAAGATATAGGCACCTTATGTTTATCGCAGTGATATTTACAATAGCCAAGATATGGAAGCAATCTAAGTGTCCATCAATAAAGTGGATAAGGAAGATGTCTCTCTCTCTCTCTCTCTCTCTCTCTCTCTCTCTCTCTCACACACACACACACACACACACAGTGGACTATTACACACAAAAAAGAATGATACCTTGCCATTTGTGACAACATGGATGGACCCAGAGGGTACTATGCTAAATCAAATAAGTCAGCCTGAGAAAGACAAACACCATATGATGTCACTCATATGTAAACTCTAAAACAAGCAAGCAAATGAACAAATAAAAAGAAGACTCAGACCTATAAATACAGAGAACAAACTGATGGTTGCCAGAGGGAAGGATGGGCAAAATGGGTCAAGGGGGGTGGGAGATACAGGCTTCCAGTTACAGAATGAATAGGTCACAGGAATAAAAGGCACAGGACAGGAAATATAGTGAACGCATTATAATAGTGTATGGTGACAGGTGGTGGCTACATTGGTGGTGAGCACAGCGTACTGTATACAGTTGTCCAATCACTATGCTGTACATCTGAAACTAATTTAGCATTGTGTGTCACCTGTACTCAAACAGAACAGAAAATATATACATAAAACATGTTGACCAAGATTCCATAGCTCATGTGACATACATGAGCCATGGTGGTTTCTAGTTATGTCCTTCTTGTTAAAGAGCTTGCAAAGGATTTAATAATTCATTCATGAGTGTTGCCATGAGTCGACGTCATGCCTATTTGATAAAGAGTTTTCTCTCCCGTCATTTGGAAAACCGAGGAATGATCTTCCAGTGTCTTTCCTCATCTTAGAATATCTTGCACAATCATGTTTGCAAGGTGTCTCACTACCCTGGGATAGACAGAATTAACTTGGGCCCAAAGACTTAAGGGTATTTGGAATGGTTAAACGTCCTTCTTCAATCTTGTCTCCTTTCTTAGAGTTTTAACTCTTTCTTCATATACTCTATGCTTCACTTTTCTTACTCCATTTGAAGATTATACTTCCTGGACTGGAGAAGATGGTGACATACTTCTCTCCAATGGTTTGGTACCTGAAGGGTGAAATCAACACGTGCACTACTGGTGGCCTCTGGAAAGAAGAGGCCAGGGCACAGGGGAGGCACTCACAGTTGACCCAGCAGGCAGGTGAAGCTGCCCAGAGGCTAAAATGAGGTCCCAAATGAGTTTTGAGACCAGACGAGAGTGTGAACACTATTTAAGGATACAGAGAGCACACATTTTGGCTCTGAAGGAGCCAAAAGCATAAAGGGGGCAACCAACCCAAAGGAACACGGGCAGACCAAATGCAATACTGCCGCCACATTAAGCCAAGCAAAGAAAAGAAACGAAGAGAAGATGACCAAAGTTGATTGATTTTGCGCAAGTCAATCAACCCGGGCAGCCGCATGAAGGGGAATCACCTGGGTACCTACTGGAAATGTTGCCCCAACTCATGAGAAGCCTTTGCCTTGCTTTGAAAATGGGAGAAGCTAAGAGGCCCAATTACAAGCAGAGCTTAAAAACCCCACAGGTAAGAAGCAGTAGGGTCACAACAGGAAAGCAGTTCTGCTTTCTGTCTGTCACCAGTTCGCATCTTGCCATACCCACTAATAGCAGTGATGACATGACCCTTTCTTGTTACGTTCTCACTCAAAACAACCCAAAATAGCCCTGTACCTGACATCTTTCACAAGGCTTAGCTCATCCTGGGGTTTATGACTGCCCTTATTTGGCATCTAGCCTTGGGTATGTGCCTATTTTCTGTACCTGCTTTTAAAGAGCTCTGAGCTCATCAGACAGCACCCTGGGTGGTCATACTCATGTTCTTGGTTCCTCTATTCATTTTATTTGTTTAATTTTTTTAAAGTGTGTTATTTCTTTTTGATTACTTAATATATTCAACCATTTGCTCTGTTCCAATCCCATGAACAGGTAACCAGCATTTTTTGTTTTATTTTAAGTAATGTCTACACCCAACACGGGGCTTGAACTCACAGTCAAGAGTTGCATACTCTTCTGACTGAGCCAGGCAGGCATCCCAGTAACCAGTGTTTTTAGTTTCTTGTTTATCCTTCCAGAGATTTTTAATGCACATTCAAGTGATATAAATATCTATTCTTTCTTTTTGTTCCTTTTATGTTTTAAAAATATAATTAGTCGTATCCTTTCTTTTACCCTGAAAAGTATTTCTTGGGGGTCTTTTCTTAATATTGCATATACACCTAATGTTTGTTCACTCATTCATTAAAAGTTTGGGTTTTTAATTTAAATTGATGAGATTTCACTAGGAAATTGTAATGTAAAATGTCAATGATCACTTTTTTTTTGGTGATTAAGGATACAAGAGATGAACATTTAAGGTAAAATACAGGGCAATCAAATACTATCTGAGAAGCATCAAAAGATTCTTGTCTTAAATTTCTTGAGATTATTCTGTTATACCAAATTATATACCATAAGCTAATATCCAACCCTGACCATAGTAATAATATTTGCTTCAGTAGAGCCTTTTCAACACATCTTTGAAAATAGGGCTTAACAAAGTCATTGAGAAGGACACTTGGTGGGATGAGCACTGGATGTTATAGGGAAGCCAAATTGACAATAAATTATATTATATAAATTATATATTAAAAACAAACAAACAAAAACAACCCAAGGGCGCCTGAGTGGCTCAGTCGGTTAAGCATCCAACTTCGGCTCAGGTCATGATCTCACCATTCATGAGTTCAAGCCCCACATCGGGCTCTGTGCTTACAGCTCAGAGCCTGGAACCTGCTTCGATTCTGTGTGTGTGTCTCTCTCTGCCCCTCCTCTGCTCACGCTCTGTCTCCTTCTCTCTCTCAAAAAATAAACATAAAAAAGTTAAAACAAAACAAACAAAAAACCCAAAGTCATTTCCTGAGCAAGAGATGGGCAGAACATTCGCCAATGACACACCTTCTTTATTAACCCTAAACTGCTTTTTCCCTCTTTGTATCAGATAGTTGTTGCTGCATAGCAGGTCACCCCCAAACTTAGCAGCTTGAAGGAAAATGAATTTATCATTTTCCAATTTCTGTGAGTCAGGAAGTTGGGAGTGGTTTAATGGACATTTATGGATCAGAGCCTCTCATGTATTTGCTGTCAAGATGTCAGCAGGGGCTGGCAGGAGCCTCATCTGCTTGCTAAGGGGTCTTTCTTCTCCACAGGCCACCTGAGTGTCTTCACAACAGGGTAGCAGATTTTCCCCAGAGCAAATCAAGGAGGATGCCATAATGTCTCTGATGAGCTAGTCATCCACCATCAATCAGTTCCATCATGTCTATTCACTGGAAGAGCCATTAAGGCCAACTCATACCTAAAGGTGGGGAAATTAACCTCCACCTCTTGAAGGGAAGAGTATCAAAGAATTTGGGGCTTTATTTTAAAACAACATGCACCCCATGCTTCCTTGTCTCTAGTAGCCTTTTAATTTTTACTTCAGTGTTTTAGAGTAAAAACTGATATTTTTGGTTTTTCCTCTTCAATTATTTTTCCTCGAGTAAATTTCTTCAGTCAATTAGGTCAAATGGAATATACCTCATGATGAATCTCTTGGCTATAGTCATGAGTTCTTAACACCCTGCGTACCACATTACCATCACCAGAGAACTAGTGTTCTAGACTGTACGTTGAAAGACAGAAGACAGGATTGCATTTAGGTAAGAGGCTTTGGTTTCCACCAGTAGGACTCTTCTTTCTAATTGACTGACCAGCAGCTGGTGTTTCTTCTCTGTTGCTGTAAAATCAGTAATCCGATGGGAATGCTAGCTACACACACTAACCTGCATTGCGGGTAGAGATGAGCCACTGACAGACATAAGGCATTAGGACCTTTTTTCCTGCTGCCATTCAACATTGACCCCAAATCCCTAGAGCCAAGCTAAATAACATACACTGAGTGTCCTTATAAATGCAGGTATCAACAGGATAAATTTCTAGAAGCAGAATCGATTGACTAACGGGCATTCAAAATTTCAATAGATATTGTCAAATTGTCTTCCAAAATTATTGTACCAATCTACTCTGTCACCACAGCGCTTGAGACTACCAAAATCTGCTCACCCTCTCTTACACCAGGGTATCGCCAAACCGTCAGATCTTTGCCATTTAAGAGTTATAGTTGTTCTCCCCATGGAGAGAGAAGCAGGGTGAATATCCATGAAAACTTTTGAAATAAATGTCAAATTCATTCAGCATCTGTGATGGCATTTTATTGCATGTGAAAGAGTAGAGGATGGGAAACTGAGGTCAGAAAGAGAATGGGTTGGAAGGGAATGGAAAGTGGTTTCACTGAGATGGGCTGGGGACACCTGCTTTTTTTTTTTTTTTTCAGTTCTATTTTATTTTATTTTATTTATTTANCAACATGGATGGACCTTGAGGGTGTTATGCTGAGCGAAATAAGACACCTGCTTTTTTAAAAGAAGTATATTTAATGGTTATTTATTTTTGGAGGAGAGAGAGACAGAGCACGAGCAGGGGACGGGGAGAGAGAGACACACACACACACAATCCGAAACAGGCTCCAGGCTCCGAGCTGTCAGCACAGAGCCCGATGTAGGGCTCAAACCCAAGAACCCTGAGATCGTGACCTGACCCGAAGTCAGACGCTTACCTGACTCCCCAATCTGCTCTTTATCTACAGTTCAGTCGTGAATAGCGTTCCACTGTAAGCTTGTACCTCTTTAGCCAGTCTCCCACTAGCAAATATTTTAGGTTATTTCTAATCTTTACCTAATTATAAACAATGCTACAGTGACACCTTGTTCATATCTCATGATCCATGCTTCCTTGTAACACAAATTCCTGCGAGTGAAGCACTAGATCAAAGTGAGTTGGCATTTGTGATGATGACAAACACTACTCTACAAATCGCCTTACATAAAGTTTACTAATCTACACTCCACCAGCAATGTGTCCAAGAACGGTTCCCTCCTCATAGTCTTGCCAACATAGCATATTATCAAATCTCTTTATTCATTTATTTTTCTCTGTCAATCAGTTTTAATTTACATTTCCTTCATCATGAGTAAGATTAAGCATTTTTTGCCTATATTTGTAGGCCTTTCCTATGAACTACTCATCATGTGCTTTGCACATTTTTTTCTAGTGAATTGTTGCTTATATTGGTTTATGCGGGCTCTTTCTTTGTTAAAGAGCTGAACTCTTTGCCTCTCATATGAATTGCAAATAGTTTCCCCAGTTTGTCAAGGTTGGTTTTTTCCACTCTGTCTATGGTGATTTTTGTTTTTTGTTTTTGGCCAAGGACTAGACTTAAGGCTTTAAAAAAATGTAGTTTACTCTATAACTTGTTAATCTTTCCTTTGATGATTCCTAGGCTTTGTAACAAAATGAGAAGGGTAGTGAAAGGATTATCCAGTATTTTTATGTACTACTCATAAAATTTCAGATTTTACACCTAAATTCGATTTGGAATTTAGCTAGGCTTACAGGAGGAGGTTGAGTCACTTGTCCCCCCCCAACATGTCCCAACATCATTCACTAAATAGTTCATCTTTCTTTCACTTAGACAAGACACCATATTTACCGTATACTAAGGTTCCTCAGGGTCAGGTTCATTTGAGGCTGTTCTCTTACATCGGATCTGTCTTCTGTCTAAACATATGTCGGTACCACACTGCTTCAATCCCTGGGACTTCGCTGCATATTCAACCTCCAGAACAGCTAGTTACAGCGAGTTCTCCTTACTGCCCTTTCTCTGAGTTTTCTTGCCCACTTCCTAAAACAAACCTAATTTTAACTGGGATAGCATTATGCTCATAAATGAATGTAGGGAGGATTGACATTTTTATGTTGTTGAGTCTCAGGCGGGTTCTAAATTTTTCTTCATCAAGGTCTTATAAATTTTGATTGTGTTTATTACCCAGGACTTGGAACTGTTTTGGTTAAGCCTGTAAATGGGCTCTTGTCTTTCATACAGTTTCTCTATGGTTGCTATTCCCATGAGTAGCCTAGGGTCAGAGGATCCCACTTAAATGATCTGGCCACCAAACACGTGCTTCTCTTTCCCAACCTTCAGGAGGACATGGTCAGTTTCCCTGATGTCTCTGCAAACTTCACCCATGACACTGTGTTTCCTTATTAGTCAAAGAGCACCACTTTTAGGTCCTTTCTTTGCTAAAAGTGAAATTATCCTGAAGAAGTTTAGAGATTCATCAGAGGATCACTGTTTAGCTCAATAAGGCATCTAAAGATGGTCAAGACATTGAAAGATCCCATTGCTCTTGCTCTGCTCTCAGTGATTTGCTGGCACTATAACCTATACCAATCTATACCATAACCCCTCTGCTGGGGGACCAGGGCCCAGCTCCATTTAGCCTCCGCTTGGCCTTTGCTCTACTTCTCTCTACCATTAGGCTCACCGTTTGCCACAAAGCGCATCTCTTTTTAGTTCAGGATCCTCCAAATTTCTTCTTCTACTTGGAATCATTATTTCAATATTATCTTCAAAAACGTGCTACTCAGAATACCAGTGCAGGTGTTATGTTCAGTACAAAAAGCGCTCTAAGATTGTGTTGGCAGGCACTCCATGCTATATGCCACTTGTGAGGTCCCAGTGCACACCAAGGCCCGGAAGTCCTGCACACTTCACGGAATGATTTGACCGCAGAAACCTCATTAATTAACACACTGCCTGACTCACATTCTGTGGAACACACTTCAGGGGATGGAGCCTTGAGACCGTAAGTTCCCGTGCCTGCCTGAGTCACTCTGCTCAGAACACCTGGGATATTAGTTATCTACCTGGGCTCAGGTGTCAAGTTCACCTATGAACTTGACACCTGAACTGTGAACGGGGAGAGAACACTTACATTCAAGTTTGCTTATTGTCCCTCAGGACGACTACATCATTTGCAGAGCCTACCTGTATGTTCAGTGGAATATAAATATGGGGCCCTGGTCGGCGGGGAGGGCACTCAGTCTCCCCCTTCCTACAGGCTTTCTGCCCCAACCCACAGCTGATGGGTGACCCCACATGGATTGGAACTTCCACTCCAAGATGCACTTGGTACTGGCCACGGGTGGCCAAGGGGCCCCTATGGAGACCCTGGAAGTGAAAACCAAAAGGAATCTTCTGAGACCCGCAAGGCAAGAGGGAGGCCCCTCTCCCCCCTCAGGTACACACACGGTCTGGCCTCCTTGCTGGAGGAGAAGAAACCGGAAGTGAGAGATTTCTCCTTCTCATTAGGGGGATGGAAGCTTCTACAGGAGATAGAAGGGACAACTAGGAAAGAAGCTAGAAATACGTAAGGAAGAAGATGGAAGGGGAGCAGAATAACATGAGTCTTCATGGCCTGGAGCTGGTGAAAAGGAGGAGGCCCTCTTAGGAGGCGCGGCCACCAGAGGGGGCAAATCCAGGGGACTCTGGAGGCCCCAGTGAGTGGGTGGATATGACGCCCACCCCCACGGGGCCCTGGGCCCCTGCCTCTCCCAGGGGGATATGCAGGGGACTGTGAGGATCAGCAATTCCCTGCAGGTGTTTAAGAATTTTGACTTAGCCCTGACCACTTGCTTCCTAGTGGCCTGTTCCCTAAAACCCACCCAAGGAAAGAACAACTCTCTCCTCCTCTGGATAGAAGAACACGCGAGGGACTCTGTCAGGAGAAACCTAGAACAGACTTCCCAGATGATCTGAAAGTCCCTACAAGGGCTGCAAAGGTGGTGTTTTCACCTGGCTCTCACTCTATGAGGGGTCCTCGACTCCGGAAGGGCAGGGGCTGGCACCCTGTTCACTTAAGTGGCAAGAAACATTTTGGTTTATAGGCTATGACGTGGTGCTTCTTGGGGAGGAGACTTGCATCTCAGGCCTTTGCATATGATTAAGAGGAACAGAAATGTGCCGGGGGCAGGGCACCTGGGTGGCTCAGTTAGTTAAGCATCGACTTTGGCTCAGGTCATGATCTCACAGTTTGTGGGTTTGAGCCCTGCATCGGGCTCTGTGCTGAACAGGCTCAGAGCCTGGAGCCTGCTTTGGATTCTGTGTCTCGTTCTCTCTCTGCCCCTCCCCTGCTTGTATTCTGTCTCATAATGTTGGAAGAGAGGAAGGAAGGAAAGAAGGAAGGAAGGAAGGAAGGATGGAAGGAAGGAAGGAAGGAAGGAAGGAAGGAAGGAGGGAAGGAAGGAAGGAAGGAAGGAAGGAAGGGAGGGAGGGAGGGAGGGAAGGAGGGAGGGAAGGAGGGAGAGAGGAAGGAAGAAATATGCCCAGGAGAAAGATTAGTGCCGTCTGCATAACGCTAGGACAGCTCCTCTATACTACATTTCCTTGTGTGACTTGTTTTTATTAGAAGGAAGCAAGCATTCCTTTGCTAAACAAAAAATAAACAAAAACTAATTAGCCAATCAATCAAGGAAGCCAACCAACTGACCGAAGAATTGACCAAGTAACCAATTACAGACTGAGCAACCAAGTAACCAACCCATCAAACAAAGATTAAAACTGTTGCTATCCTGGGGCACCTGGGGGGCTCACTTGGTTAAACGTCTGACTTTGGCTCAGGTCAAGATCTCCTGGATGTGAGTTCGAGCCTCGTGTGGGGCTCTGTGCTGACAGCTCAGAGTCTGCAGCCTCCTTTGGATTCTGTGTCTCCCTCCCTCTCTGTCCTTCCCCTGCTTGCGCTGTCTCTGTCTCTCTGTCTGTCTGTCTGTCTGTCTCTCTCTCAAAAATAAACATATTTTTAAAAAATTAAAAAAAAATAAAATAAAACCATTGCTATCCTCCCCCATCTCCCTCTCTTTCCTGTTTTAGGCACTCAGCACCCAGTGTACCCATGCACTTAGCCTTGAACTTTTTAGGAAGCCACTGCTGACACCTGCACTCCACCCCACTTGGGTTCACACCTCGATTTCCAGCCCTGTGAACTGCCACCATCTTGGACTTGACTGTGGATTTTGCTCCTTCGAGGCATCCCATCCTGCCGCGCCTGTCACCTCTGCTACGTGCCCGCCCTGGGTCCCAGAACAGCCTTACCGGCCCCACGTGTGCCACTGACCTGAACGCACATGGCGGCCACCAGAGGCTCCCAGTTCTCAGAGCGCTGCACCCCCTGAGCCACAAGAATGCTCTGCTGTCCTTGCTGCTTCCGGGAGCAGTTTCCTATTCATGCCTTAACTCAACATCTGGCTGATTCGGTCTTCTCTGTGGTGTTTTTGCTAATGCCAGGTCTTCTGGCAGGTTCGGTGCATAAAGGGATGTGATTCGGGTTATAAATTACTGTGCTAACAGTGGCCTGGAACGCTGTCGTCCTTGCATACCATTCGCATAAACATAATTCACGTATTTAGAGGGGGAAACAGCAGTATGGAAAAAGGGATCAAGGAGACAGCTGGGAAGTCAACACGTCATGTCTCTGTTCTTCCACTCTGGCAGGTCCCGAGTACTTTTCCACTCTCTGAGTCATTTATCATCACTTCTATTAGCCTTCTCCATCCAGGCTGACATTATTTTCTGTTTTACTGATAAAAACTCCGCTTCTCGGAGAAAGGAGTGGCTGAGGCAGCTGCTGAAGCCTGGAGTGGGGAGCAAGCTGACATCTGGCCCCAAGATCCCACTATGTCCACATGGGCTTCAGGGCTGGCCTGGCTGGCATCCACCAGATTCTGGAGGACACCTGGGTTCTGACCCCTCTCTCGGGTCAGGGCGAGAGAGGTTCCTTGGCACCTGCTGCCTCCCCTGTGATCTTCCTCCACTTCTGCCTCTGACATCCCAAGCCCGTGTAGCCCAGACATACCTCTTTCTTTTGTTTTTTAAGTTTATTTAGTGTGTGCGTGTGTGTGTGTGTGTGTGTGAGAGAGAGAGAGAGAGAGAGAGAGAGAGTTCTGAAGGGGCAGAGAGAGAGAGGGAGAGAGAGAAAATCCCAAGCAGGCTCTGCACCATTAGCCCAGAGCCCGATGGGGGGCTTGAACTCACAAACCATGAGATCATGACATGAGCCAAAATCTAGAGCGTTGGATGCTTAACTAACTGAGCCACCCAGGAACCCTGAAACACACCTTTTTCAGATGAGGCAGGTCTACTGCTCTCCTCTCCACCCTATGGTACTTTAGATGTTATGGTAAGACTGTATTTTCCAAGTCGGTAACAACAATGCCTCCCGAACTCGGTGTTCCTTCTCCAGGGATCTTGTCAGCCTCCAGTTGAGGGGGTGGGCTGTATGTCTCCCTTGGAACTGGGCGGGCTTGTGACTGCCTTGATAGAGAGAGGATGGCAGAGATGCCGCTGGTGACTTCTGAGGCCAGGTGCAAAAAGGAATGAGGCCTCCCGTCACTGCTGGGGGACCCTGAGCCACCGTGAAAGCAGTCTGACTACTCTGGGCCGCCATGCTGCGAGGAAATCCGGGCCACCTAAAGACGCCATGGAAAGGTGCTCAGGTAGACAGCCCCAGCTGACGTCACGGGTGACAACTAGCAACAACTGCTGGGCATCGAGGAGAGACAGCCCAGGGAACCATAGCCTCTGGCTGTCAGGTTGCTGCCCCCCTGCCCCAGGAAACTTCCCAGTGGAGGCCCCTCACTTTGTGCAGCAGAGAAAAGCCATCCCTGACATGCTGCTGGAATTCCTGACCCACAAAGTCCCGGAGTTTAACAAGAAGGGTGTTTATGCCATTAAGTTTTAGGGTATGTGGTTAAACAGCCATAGTAACGGGAACAGATGTAAACTCTCAAGATTTCACAGCAGGTTAAAACATGTGCAACCCTTTTAAGATCCTAAATGCACAACTCCTCTACATTCTTCTGTTCTGGGACACAGTAAGGGTGCAGTTTTCAGAGAATATGAGATTCCAGCCAAGGTGAGTGCCAACTCGAATCTTCGTGGGGATGGCTTTGTGGCTTGGCTTTAATCACATCGTGTAAAAGGAGCACCCTCACCCCTGAGCTGGAGCCTCCAAATTTCAGACCAGACTAATCCTAAAAAATGTCTGATAATTAAGCACTTCTTTTTCTAATACTGTTTTATAATTAAAGAGCTCTTTCAGAACGGGATCGGTTTATCATTCTGCGTGGTAGGGGAACCACTTGCGGTCAGGATAAAGGGTCACTTCCAGGGCTGCCCCTTGGAGAGTGAGCGCCTGGTAAGACCTGTCTCAGCAAGCACGCTCCCGCACGAGTGTGAGGATGATAACCATGACACTGCCCGTGTGATCGTATCTTTCCTGCCTTTCCCCTGCTTCCCTCCCTTTCAGTATCCATCAGGTGTATACTCTGCACCAGGCACTGGGCTAGGTGCTGGGGAGATGCAGGTGGGCAAGGAGGATGTGATCCCCCCTCTTGTATGTAGAAGCTGCCACTTTCTTGGGGTGTGTGGGTGGCTCAGTCAGTTAAGCATCTGACTTTGGCTCAGGTCATGGTCTTGCGAGTCATGGGTTCGAGCCCTGCATCCGGCTCTGTGCTGATGGCTCAGAGCCTACAGCCTGCTTGGGACTCTGTGTCTCCCTCTCTCTCTCTGTCCTTCTCCCATTAGCACTGTCTCTGTCTGTCTCTCTCTCGAAAATAAATTTTAAAAAAAAATTTTAAAAAGGAGCTGCCATTTTCTGTCCAGTATATTTCTTAAAGAATTTTTTTAATGATTTTCTTTTTTGAGAGAGAGAGACAGAGACAGAGCAAGGGAGAAGCAGAAAGAGAGGGAGACACAGAGTCTGAAGCAGGTTCCAGGCTCTAAGCTGTTAGCCCAGAGCCCCAAGCTGGGGTCGAACCCACACACCACGAGATCATGACCTGAGCCCAAGTTGGATGCTGAACTGACTGAGCCACCCAGATGCCACTTAAAAATTTTTTTTTTTAATATTCAGAATACAAATAAAAGTACATGGGAGTTTCTGGGTAGTAAGAATGTCCACATACACATGGTTGAGGATACGGGTTTTCAGATCAACTCTGACTCTGTGGGCAGGAAGGATGAGGACTGTATATCAATTAGCATGATGCCAGCTACAGCATCAAACCCCCTAATTCAGAGGCTTGGCACAGCAGAAGTTCAGTTCTGATTCATGTTGTTGGGAGACAGGTGGCATTTCCCCATTTGGGGATTTTCCTTCTGGTGGTGGCTCTGTCATCCCTTGGAGCCTGGGAATCCTGTGTGTGTAGCCAGGGGAGCGGGGAAGAGGAGTGGCGGGGAAATGCCCACGTGCCTTTTTGTCTGCCTTGGTTGATACATTATCAGTTTGGAGAGAAATCATTTGGCCCAACTTAGATGCCAAGGGAGACTGGGAGATACAGCCCCTGACTGGACAGCCTCTCCTCACAACAACCCGATACTACAGCAGGAGAAGCAGAGATCTTTGTTATGTAGTTCCCCATATCTGCTTTTGGGTGACGTTGGAGAATTTCTACCATGGTGTCAGTGTACTATGGAATGACAGAGGCTTGCTAAGGACTCCTCAGAGCTGGGGACTTGGCCAAGAAACCTAGGTAGCTCCATCCCATCTCTGTAGGAATATCTACAAAGCCTCACACCTCCCCAGAAAGGATTTTTTTTTTTTTGAGAGAGAGCATGACTAGTGGAGAGGCAGAGAGAGAAAGAGAGAGAGAGAGAATCCCTACTAGGCTCTGTACTATCAGTGCAGAGCCTGACACAGGGCTTGATCTCATGAACCATGAGATCATGACGTGAGCCGAAATCAAGAGTCAGACACTTAACCAACTGAGCCACCTGAGCACCTGCAGAAAGGATTCTGTAAAATGCATATGTACACACGTCTATCAGTCTGCTTTGTCAATTCCCTCTGCTACCTGCACGGGAGAAAACATCATTACCAAGAAATAAGGACACTCTCGGAGGGGGGGCTTCAACACGCCAAGTTTCATAAAGCCAAATGCTTAAAAAATAACCAATAAGCATTTAAAATGCCCACATCCCCTCAACACTAATTCATGATAAAATATTAAGAAGGCTGTCCCCATTCTATTGGTGGGAAACATAAAGCCCTTCTCTGAAAAAATTCTCTTCCATTTACCCCCAGAGAAACATACATACAGCAAAATGATGCCAAATAATGGTTCTAATGACACGTTCCTGCAACAAGGGAGTTTTAGTTTCCATTGCTTTTCATTTATTTTATGTTATAAATTAATAACGTATTTATGATGGAGAGTAACTCATTTAATTCATTAAATGTAAGTACCATAAAGCAAGGCACTTAGATAAGAAAAGTGTGAAACAATCCTGATGCACTCCTAAATGTTACATTAAATATATAAATCATTTTGTTTTCTCTCTACTTGAAGTAGAAAACAGCTGAGGACGTAAATGTAATTACTATAATTCTATTTTAAAAGGTCCAGGAAGCATGAGAATAGAATTTGCGCAAACATCAAAAAAGGCAGCTTATTTGGGCCACATTTGTCATCTTCTGTGACAAACTCAACTAGATCGTATGGGGTGTGGCCTTCAACCCAATATGTACTTTCAATGACTGAGAGCTTTACAGGACTAGGCTCAGCAGCACTAAGGCGCAGGGAACCCACGACTTGCTGGGGGTCTGACTTTTTGCAGCCTGATGACCCAGGCTAGAAAATTATCTGAAGTTTCTCTCCTGGAGAGCCCCCACCCTCCCAGTCCCAGATCTTCAGGGCTTTGGGGGGTCGGTAGGGTAGAGGGCTGGCCCGAGGGGGCCGGGGCACGTGGACTGGTCTACTCCAGCTCATGCCCAAAGTGGGTAAAATATGTTTTGGGGAAGGGGAGGGGGTTGACTCTGTGAAGCACTCAGCATGGATGCTGGCTATATGAGAGGATTTGCTTTGATTCTGCTTTGAAAATCAGACATGACAATTTCCAGCGACTGCTTTGCCCACAGGGTCCCAATTCCTCAGCTGAGGAAAGCCCATGTGGAATGCAACGTAAAGAAACAACACAGGAGGGGCACCTGGGTGGCTCAGTTGGTTAAGCGTCTGACTTTGGCTCAGGTCACAATCTCACAGTTTGTGGGTTCAAGCCCCATGTTGGCTCTGCACTGACAGCTCAGGGCCTGGAGCCTGCTTTGGATTCTGTGTCTCCCTCTTTCTGTGCCCCTCCCCTGTTTGTTCATTCTCTCTCTCTCAAAAAGTAAATAAACATTAAAAAAAAAAAAGAAATAATATAGGAGAAAATCTAAGTATCAAAAGTCCCTTTGCTCTATGGTCCAATAGAAAGGAAACAGCTAAAAACAATATGGTGGGCGCAGTAAGGCTGTGAAGGCAGAGAATGCAAATTAACAACCACCACCACAGTAACCACTGCTCCAGCAGTAGGGGGCACAGTAACCACCATCATTTCAACACCAAAATATGGCCAAGTTCTGGGCAAGCTGATTTGGGCACAGTGCCCCCAACCTTGCAGCCAGCCTGCGAAAACAGGCTTTACTGGCCTTGTTCTTAAATATGAGGACACTGAAGCAAAAGGAGCACTTATAAACAACTTACCCAAAGTCCCACGGTTTGTAAGTCGTGGATCTGAAAACATGAACCAGCCTGACTCCAGTGCGTGGGGTCTCTTCCCTCTGCCATGTGGCCTTCCCCTGTATCTCTGGGGCCCGATGGGGGATGGTACTAGTAGGTACACTCTAGTATGGGGCAGGAAGCGGGACGAGGGCTTGGGAAGCCATTATAATGTCTGTTCCTATAGAACAGTGGGCGTTCCAGTGTGGCTAAGAGTTGTCTACAGTAAAGGCTGAGTTAGTGCCAGTGCAAGAAAAATGACACGCATCTGCTTTAGCATCTATACAGGACCAGCATGTTACCCTTTGCCTTTGTTTAGCTTCCTCCAAACCAAAAAGAATGAGAGCTTGACATTGATCTTTAGACAAACGAGTCGCCTTGAATATCTGTCTGGCTTTTGGCTCATGTACAGCATGAGCTCCCTGCCCTTTTCCTGTCCATCTTGTCTCACAGCTCCCCTCTGCCAAGAAATGCCCCCATCCTGACAGTCCAACATCATGACAGGGCATAAGGCTGTTCTCTGTGCTGTGGGCTCCACACCAGCTACACTGCTTATCTGAGTGTTCATGAGGAGAAAGGGTCAGTTATCTGTGGCTGGAATATTGTTCATCATTATCACCACCATCACCATCATCATCACCACCACCATCATCATCACCACCATCACCATCATCATCACCATCACAATCATCATCATCATCATCGTCATTATCATCATCACCACTATCATCATCATCATAACCACCATCATCACCATCATCATCACCACCATCACAATCATCATCATCATCATCACTATCATCATCGCTATCATTACCATCGTCATCATCATCATCACCACCATCACCATCACCATCACCACCACTACTATCATCATCATCTTACAATCTGCAGAGAGCAGGAGCCATGGTTTGTGTGAGTCTAGGGATTCACATTTGAAGTCAACTGATGATGAACATAAAACCTCTGGACGAAGTACAGTTTGGGGCTTTATACACTATCACATTTAAGTCTGTGTGGGTGGAACACAAGATCTAGACAAGAGCTTTGAAAGTCCAGGGGCACCTGGGTGGCTCAGGCGGTTAAGCATCCGACTTTGGCTCAGGTCATGATCTCATGGTTAGTGAGTTTGAGCCCTGTGTTGGGCTCTGTGCTGACATTTTGGGGCGTGAAGTCTGCTTTGGATTCTGTGTCTCCCTTTCTCTCTCTGTTCCTCCCGCACCCACACTCTATCTCTTTCTCAGAAATAAATAAACATTAAAAAAAAAAAAGAGCTTAGAGAGCCCAGAGGAAGGGCAATCCCAGTTGCAACCCTTCGAGGTGGGTATTGGGGACTCTATTTTACAGAGAAGGAGTGAAGCTTGGAGCTTTCTGGTGACTAATGTATGGCCAAATTGTGAAATAAAGGTGAAGCTGGGCTTCAAATCTGAGCTGCCTAATGACGAGCCTACATTCTCTCCATTTTATCACTGTGCCCCAAATGTAGGCCAGTGGCTTTTTTACTCACTGTTGCTCCATCCTGCCCAGGCGCTGCCTCCATGTTCTTCCCTCTGAGGAAAGAGTGTGTTGACCTATTTCCTTTCTGGTGGCATTTCTGAAAAAGTCTAGAGCTGACAAAGACAAAGGTCTCATGCCCCTTCTCTGAGCATCTGTGGCCTCTTTGATAATATAGATGAGTCGGGTCAGAAAATCCTCAAAGTCCCTTCCTGATCTTTTGAGATCTCTAGGCAGATGATCTTTTCTCTAAATGTGGTAAAATTTTAACTTTTCAATACACCTGTGAGCTGGCTTACTTGCCTTGAGTTTATGACTAAACATTACACAGAAAAGTAAGAAATGGCTCACATGTGCTGGGTGGGACGGGATGTGGACTGTGTCTCCTATGCACATAAGCCGCATGCATCTTTCTGCAGCTGATCCACGCACACGCCTCTCTGAACCTTCCTGCACCCATGCAATGGAGTCCTTCTCCATCGTCTTACTTGTACAAATGTTAATTGCTCCTCAACCCACTGGCTGAAGGATGGAAAGCCATCCTTCCTTGCTCTACCTCTCTGCCATGGTGACGCTGATCCTGCAATGTCACAAGGTCCTGGCATTTTGTGTTAAAAATGTGTTTCTCTTGTTGGTAAGTCTAGCCAAGGGCACCTTGACCCCCAATCACACTGATAGGGCCATTACTTAAATAGCTGCTATTCTTCAAACCCATAAGCAAGTGCATTGGATCAGACCAATTAGATCCGACCAATATGGCAAAATTTCCATAAAACTGCATGGGAAAGAATAACATTGCTGCAGCTGAATTAGACGTGCTCTGAAATTACAAGGGTAAATCGTATAACCTCCTTAAACTGCTGAACTTCCGAGACAAATCCTTGATATCCTTTTGGGGATTATCAAAGACCTCAGATAACTGGTAGGGGGCGGGGGAGCATGGTGAATGGAGGCTGAAGTACATGAGGACAGAGAAGATCAGGAGCTAACACGGTATTTCCTACTTGCCTCAGTGAAAGCTGAAGAATCACTTGTGGAATATTCTAGACTCATCTGTAGAAGAGTCTGGTTGTCACTGAATTTCACTGGGATGGAGCCAGGAGCTGTTTAACTGAGATGTGGTGGTGAGGTGGGGATGATGCATGAAGAGAAAGAAAGGAGCCAAACTGTGAATGCCATGATGATAGGATTTGGAGGTGGACCGTGTAGAGCAAGGGGGACCTGGTGTAAAAGCATTTGGGCACTGTCACCATCTGGGTCACGAGGACAATGCTCTGTGCTTCATTTCTCCACGAATGCATCCTTGAGTGTTACAAATGATATCTTAAAACAGGCAGAGATGATCTAAACCTATGTCAGCCACCCCCTCTCATTTCTTCTTTGGCTGAAACCAGGCTCCATTATGACTTCCCATTTAGACTTGGAGCATTGCTTCTGTGCTCAGATGGCTATGTGCACATGCATGTGAACGCACACATGCGCGCAGTGTTTGTGGTGTGTATGGATGGGGGGAGGTACTCCGCCTCAGCAGCAAGCCTGGCCAAAATCCCCTGGCCTAAAGATGGCTATATCGCATTGCCATTATTTACCACCAAGCAGAAGACACAGACCAAATGAAAACCTAACGTTCCCAAATATTTTGCCCATTTTTTTCTAAACCAGTTATAAAAACAAACAACAAAACATTGTACATCAATTGCAAGGGCTCTGGACGTATCGTTGCTTTGGGGGTTGACAATTCTCGAAGATGAGACAGGAAACAAGACTGCTACAAGTCAGGAGAAAGAGTGGAGGCAGAAGCATGTGCTGAAAACAGGACACCCTGACCCTCCCTCTGCCTGCTAGACCCTCTGAGCTGGTGTTCTTGGGTCCCACAGGGGGCCAAACAGGTCAGGCCTCCTTCCCACCTGACTCCTGTATCCAAGGGGTACAAAGCACCCATTGGGTTATGAGCAGCTCAGGGGCAGAAATGTGCTTGGAACTTCCATTCCCCAGTGCTCCGCCGAGCACGGTCAGAGGAGGCATTTGGTGAACCCTTACTGTGCAAATGAACGCTTATAGGGATGAGACTCAACAAGCCATGGGTAATCAGGGGTAGCCCTGGCATTTGGGACTGGGTGGGATGGGGAGGTGTTAAGTTCACCACAGGCCCCTTCAAGAGACAGGGGGGTCCCCGGCCTGAAATCAATATCGCCCTACTGGGCACCCCAATGCCAACCCTCTAGCCTTGCTTCATTTGACCTATTTTATGTGTGTGTTCGTTTCCCCACTAAAACGTAAGCTCTCTCCCTAGGCAGGGATTTACCATTGTTTTTGGTCACTGCTATGGATACAGCAGTGGAAGACTGTGTAGGATAAACCCTGGCAGAGTGTGTAAGATGAACGAAGGGGCATCTCCATCCTCCCAGAGGGAAAGATCCTGGCTGCCTTGATTTCACAGTGCTCCACCCGATAAAGGGCTGCTGATGGGAGAATGGGCCAGAGTATGTCTGGGGCTTGGGGTGAGACAGGGCAAGGAAAGAAATCCACCAGCTTGCATCACGCAGAAGGTCCCATGGCGCTGGGAAGGCAGGGGTGTGCTAATGAGGGCCATCATGGTGCAGCCTTGGCATTCACGGGGGGCCTCACAAACATGTACCAATGTTTCCTGAAAAGAAAACGTCCCCCGTTTTCAGAATGCCTGAGTCTGGCGAGACAATAACCACTGAAGTGCTGTTCTTTAGGGTAAAGAAGTGACAACTCAAAGCAAGAGAGCGGCTTTGCAATACTTCAAGATTTACACTCAGGAGCTTGCCATTTCTGAGGAACTGGGTTCTCTCTCCCCGCCAACAAAACAAAACAAAACAAAACAAAACAAAACAAAACAAAACACCTCACCGAGAAACAAAAACGAAACTGCCAGAAATCATGGTACCGCAGATGTGAAATGGGGCAGATGCTGTAACCAGTTGTGTAATTAGCACATGGAAGCCTCACTTTTGAAAGCAGCTCTGATTGCATCTGTCTTCTACGCAGAACGTCCCTAAGGATCCCACTGCTTAGAGAATAAAGCCCTTGATCCAGCAGCACCCAAAGCCCCTCCCCTCTGGGCCTGGGTCTGCCCGATAGCTCTAATGCGTATCGGGCCCTGTCCACGCACCCAGCCGGCCGGGCACGCGCCGGGCACACGGGGAGCAGCGAGCCAGACATTTCACTGGGAAGGGCCGTGCTCCCTGGCCCCGGGAGGAGCACAGGGAGGCCTTCGCAGAGCCCCGCCGCCGCGGCACATTCTGACCGTTCTCCCCACGTCTGTAAATCTGTATAATATACCGTTCTCTGTGGCCTGTTTTTCTGGAAGAAGAAAAAAAAGGTTTGGCAGGCCATCTTTTTTTGTACTTAAAAGTAGCCTTAAGAACAATAATAAAGTGCCCTTAAACCAAAAAACCTGCCTGCCTCCTCCTCACATCCCGTACAGCTCGTCTGATTTTCACGTGGGTCTCTCCCCCACTCTGCTGTGGGCTCCCAAGGGGAAGAACAGCACCTGCGTTACCCACGTTGACCAGGTGCCCCGGGTACGCTGCCGTCAACCAGTGTTCGGTGGTGGTGGTGCTTCCAGGTCCAGTCTGATGACAATGGTAGTATTTTTAGATCCAGCCTGATGGCAGTGGTGGTATTTCTGTATTCAGCCTGATGGTGGTGGTGATCCTTCCAGATTTAGCCTGATGGCAGCGGTGGTACATCTAGATCCAGCCTGGTAGTGGTGGTGGACCTTATAGATCCAGCCTGATGGCAGTGGTGTTGTTTCCAGATCTAATCTGATGGCAGTGGTGATATTTCTAGATCCAGTCTGATAGTGGTGGTGGTGTTTCTAGATTTAGCTCGATGGCGGTAGATCATCTACTGGATCATCAGATCCAGTCTGATGGTGGTGGTGGTACATCTAGAAACAGCCTGATGGTGGTGGTGGTCCTTCCAGATCCATTCTGATGGCAGTGGTGGTATTTCTAGATCCAGTCTGATGGTGGTAGTGGTCCTTCCAGATCCAGCCTGATGGTGGTGGTGGTACATCTAGATCCAGCCTGATGGTGGTGGTGGTCCTTCCAGATCCAGCCTGATGTCAGTGGTGATATTTCTAGATTTAGTCTGATGGAGGTGGTGATATTCCTAGATCCAATGTGATGGCTCCGCTGCCCTACCTAGAACCCTTCCTTGGCTCCCCCCAGTACCCATGTGAGATTTCAAACCTCTGTGCGAGGTGTGGGAGGATCACCAGGGGCTGCTCCTGCCTAGCTTACCTCCCACGGCCAAGCCAGAGCCCCTCACGTGCCCTGCTCTTCGTGTACCCTCTGTGTTTCCCTGCACTACTCTGCCTGCCCAGGGTGCCCCAAGCTCCTTCTGCTTTGGCTTTAAAGAAGCTGTTCCTTCAGCATCTCCTCTAAGAAACCTTCCCATCCTGCCCCAGGACCCACACCCTTGGCCTCTCCCCTGGGCTCCCCTGCGCACACACCCCCACCTTGCTTGCCCATGTGACTCCCACACCAGGTGCCCTTTGAGGAGATGGACCGTTGATCATTGTGTCCCTAGTGTCTCGCCCGAAGAAGACAGCAATGCCATTTTCAGAACGAATAAACCTCTGGATTGCAATTGCCCCAAGTTGCTCCTTTGACCTTGAATAACACAGTTGTACAGGACCACACACACATACACACACACACACACACACACACACACACACACACACAGCTGGCTCCTGCATTAAGTCCATGTAACTCCGTACACACTGGGCCCTGGTAAGATATAAGATGAAAGATATCAGAACTGCCCTTGCCCCTTGGCTCAGAATGTTTCTCCCTGTTTCTGAAACAATCTGTTGGCTAGCTTCTAGAAGCCTAAAGCGACAAAAGGCAGAGCGAAACATCTGTCACCACTGTATCATTCACTTTTTTGGCAGCTGCACGATAGCAGAAGGTTCTAGCATTTGCTTATGAAAACAGGTCACTACTGGAAGAAATTCCTAGAAGCCCTTCTGACCAGAGCGCAGGAGCCCCAGATCTGCTCTGGCTGATTTCCGCTCCCTGTGGTGAGCCCTGGGATTTGAGAAGCTGTCGTCCTGATCTAGAAAGCCATCCCTCTTCAGGGCAGGGACCTGAGGCAGCCTCCTCCCTCCAGTGCCCAGCTGTGTAGGAGACTCACAGGAACCCCGACTTCCAGTTGTGTCTGCAGTTTCTGCGGCGCCCACACACGTCTCCATGTGCCCGCCCTGGGTCCCAGGCACCACGATTTCCTTGGTGCGGCCCCATGGCCCGCTGTCAGCAAGAAATGGGACCAGAGGCATGAAACCCAGTTCAGCTGGGCCGGAGTTTTTCGCACCTATTCTCTTAATCCCTGACAACAGAACCCAGGAGAAGCCCGCACGGTACAGTGACAGCTGCGCACCTCTTAACAGCAACTCACAGTTTCTAGGGAGCTTGCGTGGATGTTGCTCTGCTGATCACACAACAATCTTGTGTGTAAGACAGTAAATGTGTCATCACCTTTCATTTACAAATGAGCATCTGAGGCTCCCACAGCTTAAATGATTGCCCATGGAGCCTCTCCTTTCTCGAAAGTGGCACAGGAACGGGGCTCAAACATCCCCGGGCCCGAAGTGAGTCACTCATCCATTCTACGTGGTATGGTGAATCCTCGTTCCTACAGCTGGTCAGATTAGCTGCATTTAAAACCTTGTAAGTAAGACTCACAACTCCAGGGCCGTTTCAGTCGAAGCACGGCCCTTGGCTAACAGCACCAGCACCCCTGGAAATGCGTTAGGAAAGCAAAATCTCAGATCCACCCAGAACTACCCAATCGGCAAGATCCCAGGCGGACATGGTGGGTTTCAGGGGCTGTGCACTAGGCAATGTACGCTCTCCTCTCTGCTTTGGCTGACTTTTCTAGCTTCACGCTGAGAACACAGCCCAGGTGGGGAGGGCTTGGGGAAAAGAGACTTCCATCTGATTGCTTCCTGATAGCCACAAGAGCTAGCTTAACTGCTTCCCTCTCTGTGACACCTCTCCCCAGCTTCCTGCCCAAGCACCTTGGGCCAGAGATCCATCTCCTCCACTGATTCTAGATCCTTCCCTCTGGCACTAATTCTGATAAAAGCACCAAAAGGGGAGATGTGAGTTCAGTCTTCCTTGATTTCTGGCAATCCCGAAGTCTGTTTAGAGAACTCTCAATTTGAGTGTGACAGAGTCATGATCTCCTAAGTGAAGTCTGTGATGTTAACCTTTTTCTCTCCCTTTTACTGAGAAAGAATCATCCCTTGCCCCTTGAGTGGTGTGCATGGACTGACTAAGCTACCTAGTCAACTGGTTAGTAAGTGGGCAGCTCTGCTTAGAGCTGATTTTGAAAAAGACGTTTAGGAAGATTTTTTTTTAAAGAGGCGGACATAAGATGTATCACAGAGCCTGGGCAAGGTTTTAGCTGGCTTCACTGACCACGTTGTGATTATCAGCCCTGCTCTTTACCGCTCTCCGGTTCGCTCAGCCTCTGCAAACCTTTTCATGACTCTGCAGGAAGATGTGATTCTCCAGACATGTTCTGCACAAAGACCATGAGCTGAAGTAGGTGTTGGCGGATGTCTGTGTTTAGCTAATCTACTCCAGTGACCTCTCGTTCTTCCTACCTGGGCTTTTGAACCCCCACTGAGCTTGGTTCCTTCTGAGCTGTTCTCAGCAATTGGTTAGGTGGTGCGAGGCCTGCCCAGGGTGGCCGGCAGTGCCCATCTTGTCCCGAGGCGAGTGACGGTCGTGTGAGGACACGTGTGTCAGGCAGCTGCCAGGGCTGACCTCAGGGGAGGCCCCGTTACAGCGTGCAGGGGTGAAGGGAGCAGGGAGAAACATGTCATCTTCTCTGCCAGTGATTCTCTCCCAAGAAAGGACACATAATTTCACTTCTCTTTGTTGAGAGGAGCTTCGTCGTCTAGTCAGTTTCAAGAAAGGCAAACTCTTCCTCACAAACTCTGTTTTGAGCCACATGATTGTTAAATACATCATTTACTGAGTATCTATCTGTTCTTGTCTGTGACCAAAAGCAGACTGTTATTTTTCTGTTGCCTTGGGGACAATCTTGGGTCCTAATGAAGCTTCTAGACCGATCTGTTTCAGTCTGCGTTTGGCTGCTCTTCAGGAGAGGTGTGTGAAGTCCCTCTTCGGCAATTTCTGGCTGGCCCATGGGCCGCTGGTTTAATTCAATGCTGAGAATGCCCCAGGCCTGGGCCCCCGTCCCAGGCTTCAGTCTCCTTCCTCCTATGGGCCTTGTCTACGGAATTTGCCCTGAATCCTTGCCCCTAAGAGGGATGTGTGAGGCCGGCCTTGTGACTCAGTCTATGCTCCACCAGAGCCCCTTCTTCTGGAATCAGTGGTCTGATTTATAGTTTGGTCTTCCAGTCCAGATTCTGTCTGTCTGAACGGTAAAAAAGCCAGGCACCTCACACATCCACCTGTACCTTTACAGTGGCATTCATTAATGGTAGGTAGATTCCCGCAGAAAGATTCTGAGTCTAGACCTCCATTCTCCAAACTCGTTACTCCTTGGACCCGTGATGTTTTGAGTTATCTTGTGATTTCTAATGGCAGCTTCAAAACAGGGTTGAAGCTCAGAGCGGATGGTACATGGGACACGGCCGTTTTATGGGGCATGTGTTCGGTAGGGTGGGGGTGAGATGAGAAAGAAGGCAGAGGGTGAAGGAGTGAAGACTCTTCAACCTTCAGTGCCCAGGGCCCACCCACCTGGCCCCCTTGGCCAGCATTCTTGCCTATTTTTTTGTTTTCCTGAGTAGATCTGATTTGGGCCAGCAGGAAGTGCCTGACTCAGCCCACAGAGGGCCTCCAGTTAGGGCAGCCGGGAGATCCAGCGACGGGCACAGGATGAGGGCTCAGGGTCAATGCCAACAACGAGACATCTAAGGAAGGTGGGGGTGGGGCGGGAGGACCCTGCTGTATATTGAGATGCAAGGTTTGTCAGGGTTTCTGGCTTCTTCGGGAAAGGAAGGTCACACCAGCGGACTCCACGTGAGAATGTCAAGTCAACAAAGTTGAGACTCAGCTCTGATTCTGAGAGCCCCGCTCTCAAGCCCCAGCAATCACACAACAGAAAAGGACTGTCTCAGGCTAGAGAGAGGATGCGCCATCGAGTATCTGCAGTGCCGGGCTCCATGGGGGACAGGAAGCTAACAGGAAGCCATGGTGTCACCTGGCGCCAGGGTCTCAGGCTTGCTCACCTTAGCCTGAGGAGCGGAGGTGAAACTACAGACCTGTCTGGTCCCCCCCTTTCTGGGGTCTGACCACAGTCTGTCTCTAAAAGATGCTGCCTTTTGTTTCACATAAAGGAGCCCTTAGGGCCGAAGCCACAGGAAGCAGGTGCTCACCACCCCGAGGAGAGAGAATTCTGATCCTCGCCCTCCACCCCCCAGACAGCAGGTGGCACCGTGGCCTCTCAGGGCCAGCACACTCAGCAGAATGGCCCAGGGGGCGGGGCCTGACCCTGGGGAGGTGCCTACCTGTATCTCTGCTTCACAGACTGCTTCTCCGTGGACTTGCAGATGTGCCCCATGTAGTAGAGCGGGAAAAACAGAAAGTTCCAGTTGGTGGCAAACCATGTCAGGGTGAAGGGTGCGTCGAACTTCCGAAAGGTCAGCTTGGCGAGCTGCGTGGAGCCCGCCCAGGAGGAGCACACGCACAGCACCACCGCCACGCCCCAGAAGATCTTCTTGAGCTGCGCCCGGGAGCACTTCCAGCAGGGGTGGCTGCCTCTCGCGCCGGCCTCCGCCCCAGCCGGCGCCTGGGCCTCCGCCGGGCCCGGGGAGTCCCGGGGGCGCTCCTCCCCTGGAGGAAGAAGAGAAGGGGCTGGTTACCTGGGGGCCACCATGCCTCCACCTCGCCGCCCCGAAACCAAGGCGTGGGTGGAACCCCACTTGCCACCGTCAAGCACCCCCCCCCCACTCCAGGGAGGGGCTGAGGGGGGGGGGGAGCTGTCTGAAACAAAACTTAAGCAGAAGACATTTTCGCTGGGTCTAGTTACTCTCCAGGATTTTTACCCTCAAAGCGTGGTGGAGGGAGGGCTAGGAGCATCAGCGCCCCTCCCCCTCCCCGTCCCAGCTTGGTGGAAACGGGAGACTCTCAGGCCCCACTCCAGAAGCCCAGAATCAGGCTCTGCCTTTCAACAAACTGTAAGAGACTCTTAAATACGGAGAATAAACTGAGGCGTGATGGTGGGGTAGGGGAGGGCAGAGGAGAGGGGAAAATGGGCGACGGGCACTGAGTGTTATACTAAGCGATGAATCACGGCAACCCACCCCCAAAACCAAGAGCACGCTGTATACACTGTATGTTAGCTAACTTTACAATAAATTATATTATACATAAAACAAGAATCTATCTGCCTTTCAACAGGTGGTCTGCGTGCAGAGCGTATTTGGGAAACACGCCTCCAGCACACACAGAGAGGCGGAAATATTTTCACTCCAGTGTGTGTCCGCACACGCGCCCCGCTGTGCTAAGGGGCACTGGACATGCGGGGGGGAGGGGGGGAGAGTCCTGCCTGAGAAGGGCACAGGCCCCGACCTCTAAAAGCTCTCAGTCCACTGACACCAACCCCTTCTGCCCGTTAAACGCACGAACGCAGAGAAGCTCATCTTATTTTGCACGTATAGCAAAAATAGACTCTTCCCCTGTCATCTCTTTATGCGCCCTGTCTTCCCGCGGCGGCCTCGAGTCCCACTCCCAAGTGTTACTTAAAAACCACAGCCCCTGGCGGCCGAGGCCGGCTGAGGCCTCAGACACTCCGTTCAAAGCCATGTGACTTCTGGGAGCCGGCCTGCAGCCCGAAGCCTGACTCTGGGGCCAGAGTCGTTCCCACAGACCATGAGGAGGTTAAAAAAAAAAAAGACGTTATTTTCCACTGTTTGGTTTTCATTCATGATTGTGTGCGTGCAGGTCAGCTGGAAATTTAAACAGAGCCGTAACGTGCGTAGGGTGTAACCACGGACAGATGCAAATTTCCAGCTCACTTGCCTTTCCGCAGGTCAGCCTGGCACTTAGCTGGATGGGGGCGCCCCGTGCTAAAAGGCCATGTCTGCCACGGGGGTGCAGGAGACGGTGCAAAATCTCCTGGGGCCAAACGCGCACTCTGTTTTGTTTAAACACAGTGGTGATTTAAATGGCTTTCACGACAGTGAACTGAGTTCCGTTGATGATACTCTCTAGAACAGAATAATTGTTGGGGCGCCTGGGTGGCTCAGTTAGTTAAGCATCCGACTTTGGCTCAGGTCATGATCTCACAGTTCGTGGGTTCGAGCCCCGCGTCGGGTTCTGTGCTGACGGGTCTCGGAGTCTGGAGCCTGCTTCAGATTCTGTGTCTCCCTCTCTCTCTACCCCTCCCCTGCTCGCAATCTGCCTCTCTCTCCTTCTCAAAGATAAACATTAAAAAATTAAAAAATAAATAAAAATAAAACAATAATTGGATGAGGCAAGAATCCTGCCGAAAGTGGCCTATTCCGCAGGTGTTGGCTAATCCTGTTATGAACTGTCAGCCCCGGTTGTACCTGTTTTAGCCAAAGGTCTTAACGTGGCTACTCACGTGAGGGATCAGGTCCTTTACTAGCTCAACGCCTGCTCGCCACCATCTGTATTGTGCTTCCTCATCTGCTTTGTTAATGTTTCATTTCCCTCTTCCTCTTACTTTTCCTGCGAGTGTATATGCTAATGAGAAAGCCTGTGGAAAATCAAATGCTTAATCACCCTCTGAGCTTCCGGCAAGTGGCAAGTCTCTGTCATGGGCTGGAGGGCAGGGAGACACACAGAAGGGCGAAAGCAAGCAGGTTCCCATCCTGTGGGCTATGCCCTCCCACCAGTATGGCTTGGCTTTGTTCCCAGTGAATCCCCGCAACTGCAGGGAAATGGAATTTCAGATAGAAGCACGCGTATTTCCATTTTATACACCGATTACCTGACATGCAGGGCCAACCCTGTAAACTTTCATTAATGGGGATACTTTCCAAGCAGTGTTGGGAGTGATTTCTCAGCCATTCCTACCGCTGTCAAAAACTCACGGAAAAGACAACTAGGGAGGCGAAAGAAAAAGTCCATGGATTTCGTACGACTAACTTCCTATTGAAGGTGGACTCTGGAGGAGACGGAGCAAGTGCAGGCTTGCGGCTTGGTATTTTTTTTTTTTATAAGTTTTTAGTTTTATTATTTATTTTTTTAAGATAAATATAAATAAAAAAGATAAAAAATTTTTATTTTATTTTATTTTTCTTAAATAGTTTATTGTCAAGTTGGTTCACATATAACACCCAGGCTCATCCC
>NW_027551578.1:4961519-4965548 GCF_008692635.1 Crocuta crocuta | reverse complement strand
CTCCCTCTCCCCCACTATTTCCCCCCTTCTTCTCCCCCGCGGTCCTCTGTTAAGTTCCTCCTAATCCTCCTACACGTGCAAACATATGGTATCTGTCCTTCTCTGCCTGACTTATTTCGCTCAGCATAACACCCTCAAGGTCCATCCACGTTGCAACACATGGCCAGATTTCATTCTTTCTCATTGCCATGTAGTATTCCATTGTATAGATAAACCACATCTTCTTGATCCATTCGTCCGTTGATGGTATTTTTTTTAAATTGAGTCCCTTGTGGTGAATACAGTTTCAAAACTTAAAGAATTAGGGGCGCCTGGGTGGCTCAGTTGGTTGAGCGTCTGACTTCAGTCTCTCAGGTTATGATCTTGTGGTTCATGAGTTTGAGCCCCACATTGGGCTCTCTGCTGTCAGTGCCGAGCCCGCATCAGATCCCCTGTCTCTCTCTCTCTGTCCCTCCCCCCCTTGCTCGTTCTCTCCCTCTCAAAAATAAATAAACAGTATACAAAAACTCTTAAAGAATTACGTGGTGACAGATGCTGTTTGCTGTTCTGATGAATTTATAAAGTTTTTTTAAGTTTATTTACTTTTGAGAGAGACAGAGAGACAGAGCTCAAGCTGGGTGAGGGAGAGGAGAGAGAGACACAGAATCCAAAGCAGGCTCTAGGCTCTGAGCTGTCAGCACAGAGCCTGGTGCAGGGCTGGAACCCACAAACCGTGACATCATGACCTGAGCCGAAGTTGGATGCTTAACCAACTGAGGCACCCAGGAGCCCCATGAGAAATTATACTTAGCCTTTTGGATCATTTAACCAAGGGAATATTAAGAATACACAAGCTGGTAAAGAGTGTGACTCTTGATCTCAGGGTTGTGAGTTCGAGCCCCACATTAGGTGTAGAGATTACTTACAATAAAATAAAATCTTAAAAAAAAATAGAAAGGCAACATAAAGACATTCAAAACTAAAATCTATGCCGTTCTTTAAAAATAAGATGGAACAATGTGTCCCAATAGGCATTATAAGGAAAAAAAGGATTCCATGATCAGAAAAGTTTGGAGAATACTAGGTAGACAGATCAGAGCCAGGTTCCTTTGCTTAAGGAATATTCAGGGCTGACGGACATTGTGAATTTCCACAGCTACAGAGTGTGTGTTTCCTATATGATTTACATGTAACACCTCTGGAAGGAATAGTGTCCCTTGGAACACACTTCGGGAAACACTGGAACAGACCCACAAGGAGTCCTAGGCATCCAAGCCGAATTCATTGCCAACTTTCCATTTCACAGTACTGGGCTTCTTAGGCTAATAATAATAATGACTTATCAATTTCATTACCTCATTCATTCCTAATACTAGATCTACCTCCCAGATGCTAAAAATATTCTTTACAAATAGTTTACAAATTGCTGACGAGCATAAATAATGACTACAGACAAATCTTAGTATCCAGAGATAAATAACACCATGGAGATTTTGCTACATTCTCTCTGGTCTTTTGTGTCTTTGTAACACACACACACTCACACACACACACGTACGCGCGCACACACACACACACACACACACACAGCAACACTGGGATCATATTGTATTTCTTCCAGTATTCATTTAACTGTCTGCTTAACAGCACGGACTTTGTAAATTTCAAAGGGCTACGTACAGTATGACATATGGTAGGGACATCTCAGCTGATTAGGGAGCCACACAAAACATCTGCCCTGGACCCACAGCTCCGGGAAGTCAATAAAAGAAATATAAAGCGTGGTTACTGTTCTTCAGGAACTTACAGTCCGTCTGGGAGTAACAAAACACACCTGTGAAAGAATTACAGAACAATCCTGTGTGAAACAGAGATTTTGACCGTAGGGGGAATTCTGAACAGAGCACCACCAGCGTGGGCTGTGATACTGGTGAAAAGAAACCAGACGAAGCAGATGTCTGGCCTGGATGAGAGAGAGAAAGGCTCTGAGTAAACAGGGGAGCAAAGTTCAGGGTCAGGAATACACATGGTTTGCTGAGGGGCAGTGAGGAAGGCAGTGGGATCTGAAATTCATTGCCACCTTGCTCCACCTGGATACCCAATCTTTTTTTTTTTTTTTTTAAATTCAAGTTAGTTAACATACAGTGTTCTCGCCTTGGTCGGACATTCAGCCAGGGCGGCCGAAAGGACGGGGGAAAATTCAGATGTTAGTCCTACTTTATTTAGGAAGTATATGCCCCAGCATCTATAACAAACAGATAGAATTAGTTAAGGAGTAAATAGAGAGTGACATAATAAATTTGGTTTGCAGGTGCATTCATTCTCCACTATCTGCTCTTTAAAAAACGTTTATGTTTATTTTTGAGAGAGCGAGCGAGCGAGCAAGGGAGACACAGAATCTGAAGCAGGCTCCAGGCTCTGAGCTGTCAGCACAGAGCCCGACGCGGGGCTCAAACTCACAAACCGCAGGACCATGACCTGAGCCCAAGTCAGATGCTTAACCGACTGAGCCACCCAGGCGCCCCTGGTTCTCTGCTATCTGCAAGGCAGCACATGCACCCCATGTCAGGTACCATTCTCAGGGTCATTTTAAACGCACTGTCCAATTTATGCTCAGACTTCAGAGAGAAGGAATTTTAACAAGGGGTACAGTATCCCTTCTTTCAAAAGCCTCTCAAATCTTCAAGGGCAGGAATCTTTTGCTGACTTTCCCTCCCATCGTAAATTGCAAGTCAAGCAATTCCTCTGCCTTTGATGTCACGCCTTAGGGGAACAGCTGAAAGAGGAAGTGCAGATTGTCTCAAAGAAATCAGTGTGGAATGAGCCTTGTGCTGTTTCCTGTCCCGGCTCCTCTGACCATTACTGTACGATGAGGAACGCTATTTATGTCGCCTTCACTCTTCCAACACCCCCTCCCGCCAGCTAGTAACTACCCTTCTATTTATGATCCTGTGCTTTCCATTGTAACTTCACCCTTTAGCCCACAGCTCTGGGGGCAATGCAAAGTGGACCATACGCTCTGGCCCTGTGGCCACATGCTGTCACCGTGGACTCACGCATCTCCCTACAGTTATGCCACCTAATTCACTCAGAAGCCCTGGGGGACAGGGGGGTTCTTTCCTGTGTCGGAGGAGTGTTCTCTTAGATGCCATGTGTAGTCCATGGCCCGGTGAGATGTAACCACACTTGTGTATGAACTTCCACCCAGAGCTCTGTTCCAGAGATAGGCAATTTATGGAAACCACGCTCTCTCTCCGTGGTTGCACGTGGAAGAAAGGCCACATGCGGACACAGTGAGGGGGTGGCCATCTCCAAGCCCCGAAGAGGCCCTCATCAGGAATTAGGCTTGCTCACATCCTGATCTTGGACTTCCCGCCTCCAGAACCAAGGACACCGATGTCCGCTGTCTGAGTCGCCCAGTCCACGGTGCTTAGTTATAGCAGCCTGAGCGGAATAACCCGAGGGTGGCACAGCGCCGCGTGCCGTGCCTGGGTGTGTGTGTGTGTGTGTGTGTGTGTGTGTGTGAACACAGACCGTGAGCACCACTGTGCATGATGTGGGGCCAAGCTGCAGAGGACACGGTATTTATTTGTATAACCTTTTAGGAGAAGAAATAACCACACCGATCATTTGATTAGGAATCTGAGATACTATCTCAAATGCGTGCGCCTCCGTGACTTGCTCAGGTCTTAGCTGGAAAGTGAGTCCCAGAAGCTCCCAGAGGCAGTTTGCAGAATGCACAGCAGCTGCAAAGTTGTTTTTAAAAACCCAGACAGGTGCCTGGGGGACTCAGCTGGTTAAGCGTCTGACTTCAGCTCAGGTCGTGCTTTGTGAGTTCGAGCCCCGCGTCGGGCTCCCTGCTCTGGGCACGCAGCCTGCTTCAGGTCCTCTGTGTCCCTCTCCCTCCGCCCCTACCCCGCTTGCACGCTCACTCACTCTCAAAAATAAACAAACATTAAAAAAATAAAAAATACCAATCATTTCCCGGGTATGGATACAGAATTGGGGGGTGAATGAAGCCTGTGTTTTGGGGGGTGGGTGGAGTGGGGA
>NW_027551578.1:4952375-4960615 GCF_008692635.1 Crocuta crocuta | reverse complement strand
CCCCGCCCCGCATGTCCTTAGAGGGCCCCCGATGACACTCAAGTTTCCGAACACCAGCACCCCATGCAGCGGCTTTAAGACAATCCCCGCACGTATGCAGCCTCAGGCGAACATGACATTGGAGAAAGAGACTGGCCACAGGTGAGCTTTAAACACAGCCATTGGAGGGGTGCCCGGGGGGCTCAGTCGATTAAGCATCCGACTTCGACTCAGGTCATGATCTCCCAGTTCGTGGGTTCGAGGCCCACGTCAGACTCTGGGCTGACAGCTAGGAGTCTGGAGCCTGCTTTGGATTCTGTGTCTCCTTCTCTCTCTGCTCCTCTCCTACTCACACTCTGACTCTCAAAAACATCAAAAAAGAAAAGAAAAGAAAAAGAAAAAGAAAGCTCATTAAATGCAGCCACTGGAGCCCCAGGGAAGGAAAAGTCCACGTCTGGCTTGGGAGGGGAGCGAGCTCGCGGGCACCCAGCCTTACTGTGCACGGCCCCGGGCACGCGGCACCTCTGCATCACAGCAGGTCATATTCTGGGGGCACCAGTGAGTGACCCGCATACACACACACACGGGCCAGCACACACCCTCGCCCCGTCGCTGAGGTTTTTCCTCGTCAGAGGACCCCTGCGACTCATGTGTGGACTGGTGTTCAGGCTGGCAGAGCTCAGGGGGGTTGCCAGGGCTTCCCAAGAGGGCAGACTGCATGCAGGGACGGGCCCTCCGGGCAGAATCCAGCTCCACAGGCAGGAAGGGGTGCGCCGCGGACGGGAACAGGACAGCAGGGCCGTGCTTTAGCTGATGCCATGGGCTCTGATCCGATTTCTCTTGAAGAACAAAAGCACAGTTTTCCGAAACAGACCACCAAGTTCTCAGCAAGGTCACTCAGCACGGGCAGGACTGAACGCATCCCGACCGGATGTGGGGTCGGCCTTGAGGTGTGAGGCTCTCCCTCCTAAGCTTCGTCTCCCACCTTGTGCACAACTGAGGGGGGCGGGTGGTTCAGCTCATCCCGAGCCTGGAGCCTTTTCTACAAGGACACCCAGGTCTGCCTCCAGCAAGGCCTGGAAGTCGCAGCTTCTCTCTGAGGTCTTCCTGTACTTTTTTTTTCCCCCCACGGCCCCATCACTTGGGGGTACTCTCTGGAGCCCCGCAGGTCCCCGCTGCCGAAGATTCAGGGGCAAGTTGTACTCAAACCGCTGGTCTTCTCTCCCCATGTTCAAATACCAAAGCCACCCCTGAGAGTACATGCCTCATGGACACACACACACACACACACACATGCACTCAGGCTGAATTTCTTATTTCTGTCGGGTTTCATTTCCTCAGAGCTCGGCTCTCTTGAGTGTAGCTAGTGAAGGGTTTTAATCAGATAAACGCATCTCTGCTAATGAGGAAGCTACTTCAGAGACAGGATGTTTCTTGCAAAGAGAACGGAGAGGAGATCTATTCCAATCCCCCATCGTTTCAGAGAGAAAGCCGAGGCTCCAAGAGGTGAGGCGACTCGTCCAGTATATTAATCAGCAAGGGGGGGTGGGGTAGGAAAGGAAACACCAGCGTCCTGACCCTCCCCCACTGTTCGGCCTCACACACGCTTTCCCAAGTCACATGACGTCTTAACCAGTGAGAATGTATCACTCGCCAAAAAGGCTTTTAAGAATTACATCTCGTCTTGGCTCTCCCAACGCAGCTCTTCTGAACCCTCTCCCTCCTCCGCAGCCTTCAGTCCACATCCATGAGTTTCGGCAGATAATTCCGCGTCCTATGTTGCAAAGAAGGTCAAAGTTGCCAGCTCAGGACCCTGGCTTCCCTCCCCGGCATGTCCACATTTCCCTGTGTCTTTGCCCATCATCTCTTCCTCTTCGCTTTTTCAAGGCCAACTGCCTCCTTCTCTCGTGCCCCCAATCCTGGCCACTGTTGCATCAACGACTCTTCTCTTGTGCTGGCACCAGCCTCCTTCCTCTGGGCTACAGCAATGCTCTGCTTTCTCAAAACTCTCTCCTCTCTCTGAAGGTGGGGAACTGCTCTCACAGCCGGGGGTACCTGGGAGGCTCAGTCAGTTCAGCATCCAACTCTTGATTTTTTGGCTCAGGTCATGATCTTGCAGTTCATGGGCTCGGGCCGTACCTTGAGCTCTGCACTGACAGCATGGAGCCTGCTTGGGATATTCTGTCCCCCTTGCTCTCTGCTCCTCTACCATGCTCTCTTTTTCTCTCTCAAAAATAATAAGTAAATAAGCTTTAAAGAGCTGCTCTTACTGCCAAACACATTAACCCAGTATCCCCACATCCGCTGTTCCTCTGCCTCCTCCACGTTCACCCCCTGCAATGTGGCTTGCAGACCTGCACCCCCACTTGAAATCGTTTCTACAAACACACCCTCCTTGGCCGTATAGTAAAAGCAAGGATTGCGAGGAACTTGTTCTGCGAGTGTTCCACAAGATGAGCAAACGTTTCTAATCAACATTAACTGGATACACGAGCGATGTCTCGCACTCCGGGTAGTAAGTGATGCCAAATGTCATGTGATCACAACGGAGCCAATGGTTCTTGAAATTCGCTTTGACAGACAAGTGCTTTGAAGGATGTTTCCAGAAGGAATTACGCTCACACACCAAGGTTTTACTGTACTTGATACCACATCACACTCGTTCTTTCTTGGTTTTCCTCCTGCAGTTTCTATGATGCCCTATGATGTGGGTCCTCTGGTCCAGCCCGTGGGGATATCTCTCCTGCCCTCCCTGTCTCCCAGGTGCACGTGGCCGTCAGGACTCTGCGCCTGCCCATTCCCTCCCCCACAGCCATCTGTCACCTCATCACTCAGCCTTCACTACCCTTTTCTCCACCTCGCGGCCTGCTCCACACCTGCGTGTGAAGGCACCGCCAAGGCTTCTGAATCGGCCCATCTAACTCTGATTCCCATCTTTCCTTCACGGATGTGCACCCCCCTCCTACCCTTGCTGTTGATGCTACTGATCGTGGCATCTCTGTCCCCCAAGTTGCTCAGGCTTAGCCTTCAGGGCTGTCTTTGATGGCTCCCTTCCCAGGCCTCCAACAGAAACTATCTGTGATATACTTTGGTATTGTTGACTCTATCCTACTTTCTTCCTTAAAAAACATTTATTGTGACGGATGAAATGGACTTCATGACCCATTTGGAATGCCACAGCTATGGAAGACTGTCCACTTTTCTCAGACTTCGATGGTGTCTTTCCTCCCTTCTTTGGCTTCCCCTTCCTACCTGTTTCAATCTACTCTCCTGAGCCCAGAATTCAGGAGGCCTCCAAACCCTGGCCCCTTCCTCCCCCACTATTTCTTCAGAGAGCGTGAGCTCTGGCCCCAGGAGAGTGCATACAGGTCACTGCCAGGTGCCAGCCTTTCTTAGCTCTGCACCTCTGTCTGTGGGCTGCCTCTGCCCGGAACGCTGTGTTTGCACCTCCCGCCCTTGACAGCACAGGGCACAGAAATAGCCTCTACCATGCCACCCTGATCATGCTCAAGTCCAGTTCCAAAGAATGTATAGCCATCGCCTGCATTTTGGAGATGAGGAGGATCCTGAAGCCACATCCAGGTTCAGCAGGAAAGCGTGTCTTTAGATTAGGTCATTTTGGTAAAGGTCGGGGGGACTGGTGGCCGAGAGCTGTATAGTGGCCATCTGCGTCCCAGCCAGAAGTGCGCTCGCCCTCAACCGAAACACGTCATTTATGTTATAATCCTTTCATGGAGTTAAAAAAAAAAAAAAAAGACTCCAACATGGAATTTGTGACAGTTCTCCCTTGTTTGGAAGCTCTGTGTAATTTACCCCTCCGAGTGTCCTCAAGCAATGTCTAGTTCATTCTCTTGCGCTGATTAGGTAACATGTCTGTTCAATATACAAATGACAAATGACTTTTGTTACTGAAGCTTGGGGTCCAGGACAACCCAACGTGGGAAACATTTTTGGGTACAGGAGCCCTTTGGTGGTATATTTTTCAAGACTCCTGTAAGATGAGACCAACGGGACTGGGGATCCACTTACATGACAAGGGGCATCCGGGGATGACAGTCCTACCCCATTAATAAAAACCGAGTAGCCACACCTGCACTGGGGGCGGCTGAGATGGGCTGACAGCCCCAGAGCAGAGGTACTAAGAATATCAATGACAGTTGGCCTCGTGAGCCCCAGGGACGGTCCGGTCCTCTACGCCATATTGTCGTGGCAGCTCCGGTGAGCAAACATTTACTGAGCTCTTCCAAAGGGCCACGAGCAGGTGGAATTCCCACTGCCAGTCAAGTGAAACGCAGTGGTACAAAGGTTCTGTAACATTCTGGAGCCAGCGGAGAGATGGACATGCAGCCTGACACCCTTGCTTTCAAACCACATGACCCTGCATGAACGATTTCTCCGAACCTCAGTTTCCTTGTCTATATATTGGGGTAACAATGCTTATCCTTCCTTTGGGAGAAATAGCAGTCAGGGAGCAATCTCCCCAAACAAAGTGCCTGCAACAATGGAAGGCTCCTTAGCAAAAACAATCACTGTTAAGAGGGTCAGAGCGTCCCTCTCATTTTTATATAAGAGAAGCTCGCACTGAGCTTGAATCATTTGCCAAAGTTACTTGGTTCACCGTGAGAGGTGGGCACTAAACCTGGTCCGTCTGATTCCAAAGCCCTCACTCTTTCCAGAATACCACATATTGTCAGCCTCTTGGGAAAACCTGTTATTGTTCTCAACTACCAATTCATACCGAATGTGCTTGTATTGAACGTGAATAAGCCGGTTGTGAATACAGACGATCCCCGTAAATACTCCTCTACTACAGAGATGTGCTGCTGATCGATGCTCAGGGTCTGCGTCTGATGGGAAAGTGAGGAAAAGGATACGAGAACAAGATATGCTGTCACATGGGACAGATGCTACCAACCTGGCTGGAAACCACTTTTCCAGCCTCAACCCCTCTCTGGGGCCCAGATGCTCTCCCCTTCTCTTGCTTCCTGGCCAAGGCTGTGCACACACCATTCCTTCTGCCTTCCCTTCTGTGCCTGACAAGTTTTCTCACTTCAGTTGCAACACCTCTACCTCAGAAGGCTTCCTCCTCAGAGAGGCCTCCTCCTCAGAGAAGCCTCCTCCTCAGAGAGGCCTCCTCCTCAGACAGCCTTCCTCTTCAGAGAGACTTCCTCCTCAAAGAAGCCTCCTCCTCAGAGAGCCTTCTTCCTCAGAGAAGCTTCCCCCTCAGAGAGGCCTCCTCCTCAGACAGGCCTCCTCCTTGGACAGGTTCCTCCTCAGAGAGGCTTCCCCCTCAGAGAAGCCTCTTCCTCAGACAGGCCTCCTCCTCAGACAGGCTTCCTCCCCAGACAGGCCTCTTCCTCCTGAAAGGAAGGTCTCCTCCTCCGGAGGGCCTCCTTAGTTTCCTCAATTATCAGTGTCCCTGTGACACTATGTTCTTAGCTCTGTACCAGAACTTACTATCTTACCCTAGATAATATATCAATCTGCATGCCTCTTTTGCACTAGACTGAAAACTTCCTTATGGGAACGAAGCTAGTGTTGTTCATCTTTGCATTTCTAGGGCCTCACTAACTAGACAAAGGATGCACAGTAGGGTTGGATGAGGTATCTGTTGAGTAAATAAAGTCCACTTGTCCGTTTTTCTGTGTTCCAGTTCAGCCCAGCACAGCGTTTTCTATTTTGGTTTTCTGTGTACTGTACGCTGGTGCCTTCTTGCCTCCCCATAGAAGACACGCTCCACAACCCAATAAATATTCCTTGCTGGCTGCATTCCGTCACTATAGCCCGTCTGCCATCCACACAGAAACACAGCCTCAGGATGGGGACCACCCTGCCCTGTGCATCCAAGGCAAAACAAAATGATTCAGCACTTCCAAAGCAAGCAAACGAGATGCAAATGGTTTCAAAAAATAGACCTAGAGCCAAACTGAACAAAAACACCAGGCTAAAAAAGAAAAGAAAAAACAGGCAGAGAGAAAGTGCTACATGGAGTCCCAGAGATACCAACGGCAGGTTTTAGCAGGCCCCGGCCTGCAGACTTCTGCTGACCTATGTGTAGGTATCCTCTGCAAAAGGGAATCGGGGGCTTTCTAGGATCCCTGGAACTCTGCGGATGCTTCTAGATACCGTCACCACACACGCACTCTTTGAGAACAAGAAGGTCTGCTGAAGGTGCAAGACAGTCTGTGACTGGAGGAGCGCCAGATATTTATTAAGTATCTACTGTGCGCCTAATGTGCGCTACGTGTTACCGCCCATCCTGCCTCACTGCGTCCCCAAAGCCAGCTGAGGTGGGTTGTTACTTCTGTTTTACTGGGGCTCAAAACAAGGAAACTGAGGCTCAATGCTCATGATTTACACAAGTTGGTGGGGGGTGGGGGGGGAGAAGAGCAGAGTCTTGATCCCTGATCTCTCCAATTCTCAGCTACATATGCTTTCCGCTATCTACAGATGTGTATGGGTGGGCACACGTTGGTGAAAAACCCAAGTTCACGGCTTCCTAAGGTCATCAGTGTGGACAGGAAGCTCGATGCTCACCTGACAGTTAAACCGAAGGGAACTGGGGAATCCCCATTTTTATTCCCTGAAGGTGAACCTGGGATGTCCCTCTGGCATGTCCCTCGCTGCCTCCTGCAGCCCCTGTGGGGTCACGGCACCCAGCCTGGGTGGCCTCACCATCCACGTTCAGCCTGACTCGGAGAGCAGCTCAGACCTGACTTGCATGATGGGCTGGGGATTGCCGGGGGCAGTGAGGCGGACACTCTGCTGCTGGAACGCAGCAACAGCCTGCTGTCCTTAGAAGGTGGAGGTGGGGGGACCCCCCACGAGAACCCAGGAGTGGGCAGACACTTCCAGCTTCCCTACAGGACATACATATCCTCCAATCCTTCCCCTCCCCATCGTGCACGTATGCCCGGGCAGTGTCCCCGCGAAGGCCTGGAAATGCAGAACCCCTTGGGAAAGTCGGCACATGCACTGAATTCAGGTGCAGATGACAGATGCCAAGTCACTCCTAAGATCGGGATGGGGGAGGGGCAGAGACAGCTACACGAAGCGGGGAAAAAACATCAACCTTCTTTAGACAGAAGATGATGAAAAAGGTAAAGAGTTGCAAGTTGTTGAAAAATCGTGTCCTGAAAAGCATAGGTTTGGGATCAGAGGGCCCAAGATTCCATTCCTGTCTCACCACTGTTTAGCCATGGGTCTTGGACAAGTCAATCCGCCTTTCAGGGTCTCACAGTCCTCAGCTGTGGGATGGGGGTAACGGTACCAGGAAGGCTCCTGGCGGACCTCAGCGGATGGGCTGCGTGCGGAGTACACAGCCGCCTTGCTAAGCTTCCATCTTGTTCTTACCGGTTCTGCCTCACTGAAACACGCAAGAACTTGTGAGGGGATACTGGTCCTTGGAAGCCATCAGACAGAGGTCTGGGCTCCAGGCTGCAGTCCCAAGGACAAGGCAGAAGCTGGGCTCTCTTACACACTGGCTGCTCTGGGCTCTGTTAGCTCGGGAGAAGTGAAGGCCTGGAACCCAGAAGTGTCTGCTTTCCTCTCCCCGCTGGCCGGCGGCTCCCTCCCTGCCCTCACCTGGCCAACTTGGCCAGCTCTAGGAAGACTCAGGCCTTCCACCTCCTGTTAGAAGCAGTTAAGGACTGGTCTCTCTCTGCACCCCCCATCCCCGCCCCATCAGAAAGGAAGGTCCCCTTTACTCCAGCAGGACAACAGCTGTGTGTAAATGTCTGTGTGTCCCCGGAGTTGGGGAAAGGACCTGTGTACAGGCTGGTGCGGGCTTCTCTCTCACCTGCTTGCCCGCCCATTCCACCCATTCTGGGGAAGCTGGGGACGCACACTCCTTGGGGGCTGGGAGGCTTGGGGGTAGGAGAGCTGATCTGGGGCTGCCGCATATGCATATCTCCTTCCTCACCAGCTGAGCAATATCTCTGGGCTGCCTGGGGTGGGGATGGGGGCAGAGGGGATGCTCCAAACCCAGGGGATTCAACTGTGTGTGTGTGCGCCTGTGTGTGCAATGTGGTGGGGGTGTGTGTACAGGAGAGCACTGGTTAGTGTCTGCGAGACCCCTCCCTCCTCAGCCTCAGCTGGCAGGTGCCTCAGGACAGGACAGGCAGGAGCTCAGGCCACCACTGCCGGCTCCTGTCGCCAGATGTGCTGGGGGCCACGCAGGGAGGCGCCAGCCCTGTGTTCTGGCCGCAGGGGGGCACCCCCCCAGCACACCCCCCCCCCCCCCCGCAGCTCACCCCCCCCCT
>NW_027551578.1:4927167-4952336 GCF_008692635.1 Crocuta crocuta | reverse complement strand
GTGCAGTGACCTCCCGCCAGCCCCCGCCGCCCCGGGAGGGAGCCGTTACCTTCCACTTTGGTGAGGGTAAGGACCGGACTGTTGCAGGCGCTGAGCGGGGCCACCCGGGCCGAGTGCTTCTTCATGATGAGCCGTCCGCCTGCAGGAGCGCCTCCGCTGATCGCCTACATCCTGGGGCCGGCCGGGGCGCGCCTCTNCCGCCCCTCCGAGCACATCTTCCCCGGCCGCGCAGCCACTCCACACACGCGCCCACAGCCTCCCGCCTGGAGGCTGCTGCAAACTCCAACGTCACGTACAAGTGCGCTCCCCACTCCCACCCCGCGGGCTCACCTGCTCCGCCCCCCGCCCCGGGACGCCCGGCCCCGCAGCAGCCCGGGGCCCTCCCTCCTAGCCCCGGCCAGGCAGTGGCCTCCAGCAGGGCTGGCCATCAGCTCCCAGGTCGGCCCTTTGCCATCACCAGCTCACGGGAGGGGACACCGGAGAACTTAGCCTCAGAGTTTAAAAAGCGAGGCGTCTGACTTTGAATTGAAAGCTGACTTCCCTGCACAGAGTCTTGAGCTGTGGTTTACCGAAAGAAGTCAGGAAAAAAGCAAAGCTTCCCAAGGGCCTGTGTGAACTTCTTTGAAAGAGTCTATGGGCACATTATCTTGTCTGGCCTCGGGGGACAACAGTTTTGGGGGGGGCGGGGAGGAAGAGGCAAAGTCCATGGAGCAAAGCAGCAACAAGAAGAGGAAGGCTTGAGATTTCCGTTCCTGTCCCATCTCCCAGGTCCAGCGAGCCCCAACTCCCTGGGAAGTGGAGAAACTCCCTTTCTGCCCAGCCCCCAGGTTCATGCTACTGTAGCTGGTCTGGCACTGGCCTGTGCAGACACTGGTCTCACTGTTCCACTCAGACCCAGCTGCAAGCTACTGGCCAATGATGCGTGTTAAAAAGCAATGACATCCCTATTGCATCACTGGCTGGGCTGGTCCTTAAGTGACCACCGAGTCCCCGGGGCGTTTATCCAATGATAATGCATCATTAGAGGAGCCATCACCCTGCAGGTAGGATGCACAGGGCTGGGGCAGCCCAAGAACTCCGTGAGACCTAATGGGCATCTCGCTCACACACGCCCAGGCACCAGTCGGGGGGGGGGTCTCCGCCTCCCCTGGGCAGAGGAAGATTCAGCGGTCATTCAAGGTGGGTTTTGTTGTCTTTAAGTCCTTCCCCAGAGTCTGAGGACCTCCCACTCTGCTTGGTTTCCTGTCTCAAAGTTGATACTCTACGGTACAAGGTCATTCTTGATCCCCATGAGGCTGACTCAGTGGCCTGGCGAGAGGCAGAGGGGGACCTCGGAGCGATGGGGTTTCCCTAGCCTGGTACCTAACAGCTGTTTCTGGTGACATGCACGCGCAAACCCTCAGGTCCCTGGAAGAAGTGGTTTGTACAGGTTGCGTTGTAGGGATTTGTTATTACTTGTCCTCTTGGACAGCCACCACGACAGAATGGCCCTGGCTCTGCGAAAGGCCATGGCTTCTCAAGATCGCTCCCATCACTATAGCCAAGGAAAAGGATTTTCAGGTCTCTGCAGAGCCCTCTAGTGGTAGCCTCTACATTATATATGCCTCTTACATATAAGAACTTGTCCCAAGTCCCCTTCGATCTAGATGATGCCCTAAGTCAATAAGCTATTCATTCCCTTCTTTGTGAAAATGAAGCATAAATAGGCCTAAAGCAAAAGCATTTCATCTTATATAACGAGGGCCTATTTAATATGCAATATAATATTCTTATGGGTTGTTTCACCAAGTTCCTCAATCAACATTATATACAGTAACTAAAACAAATATCACATAATAAATACTTGTTTTTTGAGGACTTACTAGGTATCAAATACCAAGTTAGTTTGTTTTACAGAAATTGTTTCATTATTTACTTAAAAAAGCTCTGTGAGATTGTTGTTGCCTTGCCTTATAGATGGGGAAACTGAGGCTAAAAGAGGTTATGGAAAATGTCCCGGGTCATAGAGTGAGTAAACTGGCCAAGCCGGGATTCACATTCCAGTCTGAACAAATTACTATTGTGCTCAGAAAAATGTTCTGTACTATTCTGTTAGAGATGTAAAATGCAGAAAGTCCACTTAACTATTCCAGTTCAGGTAGGAGATACTAATCAAGGGACCCATAATCCATTTCCTTTTGCTTGTCTGTGGGTTTCAATAGATTTCATCATGCTCTTGAACATACTGGAGTCTGGGTCTCCCTTAGCACTTCAATGTTTAGCTTTATTTGGTGCTAAAGCAACTACCCCTGGCACTTAAAATTAGCCCATCCACACTCATTCTATTGGGCAGCTCACAATGAAAGTGCTCAATAAATAGTTGTCTGTTTTTTTAAAATGTGTCTTTCTATTTATTGCAATGTCATACACAAGTTAAACAGATGATCGAGTACTGTGGTTTTTTAAAATTTTGATTTATTTTGGAGAGAGCAAGTGGGGGAAGGGCAGAGAGAAAGGGGGACACAGGATCCAAAGGGCGCACTGAGCTGATAGCAGCTAGCCCAATGCAGGGCTCGAACTCACAAACTGCGAGATCATGACCTGAGTCGAAGTTGGAAGCTTCACGGACTGAGACACTCAGGCACCCAGATCATTAAGTGTTGTTAAAAATCCCTGTTGTTAACTTAACTCATTAAGTAGTGATGCCTAAACGTTCTCCCCTCCCCCCACCTCCCACAGGACACTGCAGGACCTTCTGATACCTGAGAAGTCATCACCTCCTCATGTCTATTGATTTCTGCTTATCAAAGAGGCAGTACCAGCTCTCATCAAATTCCTCCCCTGATTTTTAAGAACCGAGTGCTGTTTCTCATTTTCTATACTCAACTCTATTCGCTTGCACTTTGTACCAAAAAAAAAAAAATCTTACCACTCTTGCAAATATTTCCTCTACTCTTTTTTTAAAAAAGGAGTTCCTGTGGCTTGACCATGTGAGAGCTGATAATCCTGATTGCACACTTTTCTGGGGGGGAGTAAGCATGGTGACGCTGCATATTTACAAACTCATATACATAAGATTATTCTAGAACATTAACTGTGTGCTGGTATATGAGCACACACTAATATTTTGAAAATTCCAACAATTTAAAACCCTATGCTAGAGTGAGACTACCATGACCTAACTCAGGGATACCTAAAAATCACACAAGCTCCCCACTTAAAAACCCAAATCTCAAATTACATGAAAAAGGGTGCTAATAATTCTTTTTGTAAAGACAGACATGGTCCTCGAAGTATCAATGGAAACAACCCTGTATATATAATATCTAGGCAAGAGGTGGGCTCATTTGACCCTATTCCTCTTTGGAGGATATTGGTGTGAGCTAATAACTGAACGATGTCATTGGGTATCTACCTGCCTTACTTTTAATATTAGAGGAATTTATCTGAAAGAGGGACTGGAGTGTGACTTTTTCAAGATCATATTCATAAATGTCTTCTTCTAAAAAGGTATGGTCAATGGTTTGCTCACCAAACCCAGTATCTCCCTCAGCTTTACATGACAAGGCGTCTGCTATAACAGAAGAATGTTCTTTGTCACTAACCCCACTCTCTGGTTTTCTCTTTTCATCGCTGCAGTTGGCAAGGTGGGATATTTAATGGCAATGTGTGGCATTCTTGTACAGTAGGCTCATAAAGAGTCAGTGGGATTTGTGTTCTTAATATGATGGTCCAAACAATGAATTAAATTCATTGAACAGATACAGGGAGTAATGAGTCTATTACGCAGAACTTACATACCATGGGTATGAGTTTTATACTCCCTGGCCTTCCCACAACAGCCTCCCTGCTTAACCCCCACTTCCCACTCGCAAATCAGAGTAAGGAAGTAAAAGAGGAGTCCCAGGTAAGAAAGAAGACAAATCAGCCAGTTTCTTGTACACTCAATAGTCTATATTTAAATTGCAACCCTATGTAGGGATCTAGCCAGGGCCCTTTAGGAAGAGACGGGCGGGTGACCTTGGGATGAATCATCAAGGAAGTGTGTAGTTCTAAGGACTTGGCTGATTGTCAAGTTCTGGAGGCTTACCACTTTTCTTTCTGGTACGGGGCTCCCAGGTCTCTCTCTATATTCAGGCTCCGGCCTCCCTAAATAACTTGTGTTGCCCCAAAAATCTAGTCTGGTCTTCCTGGACTGATTCCTACTTCTGCCGTTCATGGTGGTCACTGGCCATTTCAATCTTTGTACTGGTACATATCTATAGACCCACCGCACTATTCCAAATAGGCATGCGATCTCCTTGGTGGGGTTAACTAACACTTAGGACTCTCTTGAGCTGAAAAGACATGGAAAATGCCCTGACTAACAGCCGGCAAAGCTCAAGTTTGAGCACCAGCTCTGCCAATAAGAGTGGCCAACCTTGAGGGGTCACTCAGCCTATTCTGACCTCAGTTTTCTAACTTGGGCACATGACAGTTAGACCCCATTGGTAGTTTTCAGACTGTTTTTCCTGGTCTCTCTGCAGGTCGACTCTACTTTTCTATGTCCATGTTAGACGCGGTTTATAAAATAGTTGTCACTGTAAAAAGAAACTTTTAAAAACCATGAACTGAACAATCTCCAAGGTCCCATTTGGCTTTAAAATTTGAGGTGTACGAACTTATCTTCCAAGAAAAGATAGTTGTCACTGCCTCCAAAGATCTTAAAAGAATCTTATCCTGGGGCATCTGGGAGGCTCAGTCAGTTAAGTGTCCGACTTCAGCTCAGATCATGATCTCACGGTTCGTGGGTTCGAGCCCTGCGTTGGGCTCTGTGCTGACAGCTAGCTCAGAGCTTGGAGCCTGTCTTCAGATTCTGTGACTCCCTTTCTCTCTAACCCTCCCCTGCTCATGCTGTCTCTATCTCTCTCTCAAAATTAAATAAGAAACATTAAAAAAAGGAATCTTATCCTTCATGAATATCTCAGTTAGTAGACTTTCCCTTTAAATGTTTTTCTCACTTTTTTGACATAGTCAGAAATCAATGTACACTTATTAAAATTCATAGAATTTTACACTGAAAAGGATGAATTTTACTGTTTGTCAACCATCTATCAACTTAACACTTGATAAATATACATATATACAAACATATATAACTGATCTGAATATTTAATAAAATACTACTCTTACCATGTATAAATATGTCTATTCATTCTATTCTATTCTATTCTATTTTATTCTATTCTATTTCTATTTCTGTTCTGTTCCATTTATTTTGTTCATTGCCAAAAAAATGCTGATTGTGATCAAGTTAAGTTCATTTTAGTACAATCCACTCATGGGTCATAATGTATATGGTTTGAAAAATACTATTAAAATGATATTATTTTTAAGTAGAGAGCTTTACTTACTCTCTTTAAAATAAATAATAAAAAACTTTAAATCCAGCAAAGGTTTTCAATAGTCAGAAAATAGACCGCTTCAATTAATTTGCTCTGAAATATTAACACTGCTTCATAGTCCTTTGTAGTATTAAACAGTAAGAATAACAAATTACTTTTGTGGTTACCCATGTTTAAAAATAATCACTTAAAGTAGCTCCAAGAACCAGAAATGGAGTTTTTACCCAAATAAATCAGTCTGCAGCATTAGAAGCTTTCAAAGTGGAGCGCATGCATTGGCATTTCCAACAGGAGAGAAGGTTAAAGATTGAAAGAAATTAACTCCATGCATTGGGCAGCTCATTCCCCTGATCTGGCAGGAAGAATTGATAACTTTTTTCAGTAACTCCAAGTGCAAGTTCAGGAAAACAAGAACCAATAGACAGATCATTGGGGGCCCTTCCCACCCTCACATGCCCCTTCTCCAGCAATGTGCATCAACAGGATAAAGTGAGAACTCATTAAGGTCCCACTAGGGTTCGTCCTCTTTTGCTGGAGAGTAATGTCAAGATTGCATTTGCAGACACACCCCTTCCAAGCATCCATGACTGTCCCACAGTGACTGGACAATAGCTAGCTTTGTGGCCATTCTGAGCCCAGAGTCAGGATCATGATGAACAAAAAGAGACACACAGAGATGGGAACGGGATGTTTGGTCACTTTCTTTGTGGATCCTCGTCAGGAACATCTCCTTTGTCCAGTGGAAGACATCACAGGGTGGCCCTCTGCAAGACCAGGCCATGGCGTGGTGGCATCATGGGAGCTGAGAAGCGTCCCTGGAAGAGCAGAAAGGCCAGAAAGGACACCTGGGGGTAGGCTGGCGGGGGGCTCCCTTTCCTGGGACCTCGGAGACCTACCGAGGTGCCAACACAGACCATGAGCATAGAGCAAGTACACCATATCTGGTCCCCAGAAGACACTGAAGAGGCGATCATCCTCTTCTACTTTGGGAAATGAACATGCCAAATTCCATGAATTCCTTCCGACACTGGAAAGGGGGCACTGCTTATCTATGGTTTCACCTGGGCATGTCGTTTAATCTCTCCACACACGACACTTCATCCTTAAGGTGGCGATAATAACAGTAGATACCTTAAAGTGTTGCTCTGAAGATTGGGAAAAGGAATACAAGTGAAGTTCACGTAAGAGTTCCCGGTAAAGAGCAGCACTCAGAACGCATCGGTCATTATCTTTAGTCTCCCACTAAGTTCTTTCATGGGGAAGGGCCGTCTCTGGTTTGTACCAAGCACCATATACGGCTTATGAGATAGGTGCTCAAAACAGGAAGTTTCGAAGGAAGCAAACAAGGAGCATATTCACAGGACCCAGAATTCTGGAGTTTTCTAGAACTGTTGGCTTCAACCACCTCCCAGACTATCCCTCTGTGCCTGCACGGGAGCAGCAGTGACAAAAACAACCATGCCTGGCCATCTCCTTCCTGCTCATGGCTCTCTGCCCCTCACTGGCTTCATCTCAGAGGAAGTGCCTGGAGGCCAGGACACTGGACTCAAGGTGAGGAGGGAGATCTGATGCCATTTAGTTCAGAAATAGCTGCTTGCTGTGTTCCGGATGATTCATCGACCACAGCTGGACTCCTGTCTGATTCCTCTGGCTCTTCTTCCTCTGTAGAGCAGGAACTAGAATACTGACCTACATCGGATCCTCGTCAAGGCCAGAGGTGCACTCCCTTGGCTGGTGTTCGTTTCCAAGGGTGAATCAAGGGGATTGGCCATCAGACCGACTTGAAAATGAGAAAGATGTATGGGTTTGGGAAGGCGCCTGCTCTATTCTTTAGTTCCTGAGCACAGAGCAGGCCAGGATCAGTAGGCAAGGGTCATGTTCACCAAGGACAGAGGAGGCTCCAAGTTGGGCAGATAGAGTTTCCGGAGTCCTGATCCCTGGGATCGAGACCTCCTCTAAGTCACCTGGCTCTCTGCACTTCTCTGAAGGCAGTGATCACCTCTGCCCTGCCCTAGAGATTTCTGTACACCTGCCTTAGCTTCCTGCTGGCCATAAGCACTGGAAGCGAGGGACCTTGTCCATGATCTGCGCCTCAATAAGCACTGGTGAATAAATGAATGAATTAATGAATGAATGGAAAATCATTAGGACAGGAAGAAGCAGGGATGTACCAGTGCCGTAGGTAAATGAAGAGCTGAATCCAGAGAAGCAGAATCGCAGGTGGGCAGGGGCAGGTACTGTTAGGATCAGCCTCCTGAACTAGTCCTGGAAACAGCCCCTTCGGGGGATCAGGAAAGTCCTGCCCATTGGCTAAGGGAGCCCCATGCAGCACAAACCCCCTTCGTGTGTGGGCAACCTCTGGGTACCCCATTCTTCACACGGGCCCTGATTCCCATGGCTTCCTTCTTCTCTTGAGGACCTGGCTATCATCCTTCATTCCCCAGTTAGGACAGACCCAGGAAACAGCTGGGCCCTTCTGATGCCTGGCCTGGCACTGACCCTCCATATACTCTCAAATCACTGGAAACCTCCAAGGTGCAGGGGTTTAATAGAGTATCAGCCTGGCAAAGTAGAAACTCCTGGGAAGTGTCTTCTGCGGACCCGACCAGAAAGGGGAAGCTCCCTGGCATCCCAGTAACGAAAAGCCTCCTCCCTGCTAGACTTGCTTCCTTGAAGTCCTGGTCCAGGCTCATTTTGCCCCCAAGGGGGAATGTCCTCTGCATAATGGTGTCCTCTGCTCCCCTACCCCAAAGAACAGACCAACCAACAACACTTACAGCAGTGGGTTTGGTTCTTGGCCAAACTGCTGGCATTAGAAGCCCCCAGGTGCTGACCCTGGTTTCTGGCTATTTTCTGCCACCTCGGGCTGGATTCAGAGAAAGATGGGACCCTGGCGGAGGCCAGCAAGGCCACATTCTAGGAGAGGGCAGGGTCAGCGTGTGACTGCAACAAACCTGCTGTCAGCTGCCCCCAGACTCACTCTCAGCCATCACTTCACTGAAAGCCTTCAACTAAGTGCTGATTCCATGTTCCCAAGGGTGTGCTTCCTGCTCAGCGACAATGAAGCTGAGCTCTGGCCAATGACATTCATGTGCGACATGCAGGGAGCTCAGACAGTGGCTGACCAAATCCCCGTAACACTGTGAACTCACTGGGAGAGAGGAAACATTTTGGCACGTCAGGGGCTACCAAATGACTCCCCTGGCCAAAAAACATAAAATGCTCCCAAGAAATAATCATGTCTTCCCCAAAATAAGCCTTGAGGATTGCCCTTTGCTCCTCCCTTGTTTTGTGCAAGATCTTAGTTGCCCTACGTTGGGCGTGCGTAGGCACTGGTAGACATCTGAACCTGCAACAAACTGTATTCTTCAGCGGAAGTAGGGGCAGGACGTGGAGAGAGATGTTCTATGATTTAATCAGATATGAGGAATACATCTCATTTTTCCCCCCAAAGCAAACAAAAATTGTGCTTAAGGCAAAGGCTGTTTTTTTGCTTTAGGACTGAAGGAGAAGGTCCCGCAAATTTTGGACCAAAGCAAGAAGCCAGAAGTCTGGAGACCATGCTCCTGACTGAGGCAGTTAGTCCTGCCTTTTCCCAAAATGACTGGCAAGGGGACAAGTCTCAAGAATTCTCTAGAGCTCTTGGTCAGGTTTGGAGGATTAAATGTATGGAATCTTGTGACTTGCAAAACTACCTTCTAACACTGGCTCCCTTTTACTTGGACAAAGATGGGCTTGTCGGTGCCCCCGGGGAGCGTCTGAGGCTGTGTGACACCGAGTGACCAGCCTAGGGCACTTGCTGATGAGACAACCAGGCTTGTCTGGGTTTGCCCCAGCACATCAACACCGTATCATTTTCCAGCTTGCTGGGAGCCTTCTGAAATTTTCTAGTCAAAATCTGTTCTTGGAATTTTTTGGTGAATCCCCATTTTGATTTTAAGATAATGATCTTTGGAAATGTCACATGAACGCCCATCCTGAAGGTTGGCAAAGTATATCAAAATTCCTTAAAAAATACGAATGTTTATGGCTTATTACCCAATATTTCCATTTTAAGGAATTTCCCAAGAAGTAATCTGATGTGAACATAGATACATGGACAAAGATGTCCATCAAGGTTTTTTTTTTTTAAGTTTATTTATTTGAGAGAGATAGAGACAACATGGATGGGGAAGAGGCAGAGAGAGAGAGAGGAAGATTCCCAAGCAGGCTCCGTGCTGTCAGTGCAGAGCTCAATGTGGGGCTTGAACTCATGAAGCTTTGAGATCGTGACCTCAGCCGAAACCAAGAGTTGGACACTCAACCGACTGAGTCATCCAGGCTCTCCTCCATCTAAGTTTTAATATGAGTAAGTAAAAAAATAGAAATAATATAAAGGTTCACTAACAGGGAAATGGGAAATAAAGTTTGGTGTATTTACACAAAAGGGTATATTGTAGCTGATAAAACAAGTTTATCCAATAACACAAGGGAAATGCTAAGGAGAAAAAACAAGGTGTGCACTTATGTCCAATAGATTTTTACATATATCACATATTTGTTTTATATGCAGGCCATACATTCATATATATATATATGTATATATACACACACGTATGTATAAATAACATATATTTGAAAAAAAATTAAATAGACTACCATTTTTTTGTTCTTTTTCCCCTAACTACCACAAGAATAGTGATTCGTTTACTTTCTCCTTGAGAATTCTCTAAAAGAGAAGTTTATCTAAGTTTAGAAGTTCAGTTCCATAGCAGATGGGGTTGAGACCAATATCGATGCCTGAGACGAGTTTAAAGGGTGCGTCTCTTGTAAAAAGACACAAATACTAACAAAACAGGAAAAGCCTTCCTGTACAGGAGTGTATAAAATAATGCTGCAACTGTTAAATGAATAAAATAAATCTTTTAAAATGAGTAGACAATTTCTAGGGCAAGTAGGGGGCTCAGATGGTTAAGCGACTGGCTTCTGACCTCAGCTCAGGTCTTAATGACAGGGCTGAGAGTTCAAGCCTCGCACTGGGCTCTACTCTGGGCATGGAGCCTACTTAAACAAATATTTAGATAGTTTCTATTCTTATATAAAACTCTGTCAGATCCATGCTTTCAAAGCCATTGTTCCTCTCTCTGTCTAGAAGTGTCCATTCCAACATCAAAAGGAACATACAGTTCCATTTTTTTCCACATTCTGAATGTTTTGTTTCTCACAGCCTTTTTATATCCGTGCTGTGCAAATTTTCAGAAGGTGCGAGTAATGAGACAAAGAGAAGGGAGAGTGAAGAGCGGTGTTGGCTTTTTCCTGCAAGAGTGAAGGGAGGGCCACCCACAGCTTTGAGTTGGTAGACTCCTTGGCCGCTCTCCTACCTGGGTGGGGGGAAGGGACGCCCTATTGCCTTGGCGAAGACCAGGTGCTTCCCCTTCTGACTGCTTCCTCAGAATGCTTCTGTCTTTGCTCCAACCTCAGTGAACTCTTGTCTGAGCCTTTCCTTCATCTCTTCACTCCTGCTCATGTGTAGTCTTAGATCTTGCCCCTGGGTGTATGTGAGTGAAACTGCTACTGTGTCAGTATCTGTCTTAATCATCAACTACAGCTACCAGCTTCAGGGCAGGGCACTGGCTAGAAATGATTAGGCATAGTTTTTACCACTGGGTTTTTGTGTACCCATTCCGTATGCTGTATTAATAAAATATAATACTTCTTGGCAGGTATTTATTTGGTCTGATACGTTCTCGCCACTTCCTGAAAACTCAGATGAACAAAACGTGACACAACTCAATCTCACCCCCATCTCTCAGCTACTGCCTGAAACTCGGTCCCTCTCTATACCTTACTCCCTACTCCAAGCCCACCCTTTCTGCAAAGTTACCAAAATGAAAACAGAAGACAAAAAAACATGCCATCAAAAGAAACTCGTCACGCATGTACAATCCACTCAAGGCTCGGGCTCCCTGCTCACCGCAGAGGGGACCGATCATGGGGGCAGCTCTGTGTGGAGCCTAGCTTATGGGAAATACTCACAAGACAAGCCCAATCCACTCAAGGCTCGGGCTCCCTGCTCACCGCAGAGGGGACCGATCATGGGGGCAGCTCTGTGTGGAGCTTAGCTTATGGGAAATACTCACAAGACAAGCCCATCGATCTTTGTTTTAACCTTGACTGCTTATTTAAAGTGAGCCAGCATCAAATGCTCTATTGATAGCAGAATTCTAATTTGGGATCAGTAACAACCTAAAATATCTGAGACACGAAGGATAACCGTAGCTTGAAAATCTGTTTCCAGCAGTGATATTTGCAGACTTTAAGGCTCACATCATCCATGGCCCCTGAAGCATTATTTGATTCATTAATGACACCGGAGAAAAAAACCACAAGGGGATCGACTGTCCTTGGAACTAACTGAAGATGAACAAATATGTATATTTGTTATGTGTTGGCATAAACTAGAATTTTAAAAAAAAAATCACTTTCACTGTAAAATGTTTATCTATAGCCCTGCCCAGAAATGCTATAGGTAAGCATGGTTATTTTCAACCAGACATACAACTTTGCAGGAAACTTCTCTATGAATCTGAATAGTAGTGATCAAGTCACAGTGGGATTCAGAGTCCATGGGCCGAGCCAATTCACAGCCCTGGGGTCTCTTCTGCATTTGGGTGACAGTACTCCCTGCTTGCTAGTAGACTTCGGGCATGGCTTCTAGGTGACACTCTGTGGCCATGCAAAGGAGGGCCTGGTGACACTGTTTAAGAGTACAGACTCTGCAGGGTGGAAAGAGTTCTGGAAATCACCTAGTGCATCACCCTTAGTTTGGGCCAGGAAAGATAAAACTAAGAGGATTATGAGAAACAAAAAACCCTGGCTATGCCAGGAACACTAAAGAGAAGCAACTGAAATATACCTCCAGAAATGTACAAGGACCAAATGATGAGGTCCATCTCTCAGTCGCCGCTGCTACGAAGTCAGATTATTTTAGATCGATGGGACCTGCCTGTATTTCCGAGACTCATCAGGAGGTTAAATAAAGAGGCCACTCCTTCTTGGACTTCAATTTTAAACATTGGACAAGATTCAGGACAATTACAGTGCCTTCAAAGCGACTCCTTGTTTTTTAGGAAAGGAAGTTGTCCTCGAGGAAAACAAACAAACGAACAAAAAAACCCCCCAATCGTCGTAAGAAATGAAAGACGAGGTCAGTGCTTCCTAACTCCAAGTGGAGCCTTGCGGGAGACAGAAGGTGAGTTAGGGCGCCTGGAAACGGCTCTGAGACAGTTCTGTCACAAAGGTTGCAGGCATGTGCAAAACGGCAAATTCGTCTGTTTCTCACCACAAAGTGGTAAAAGTGAAAACACAAGAAACAGAATGGAAGAAAATAGCTGTAGATCATATAAATGCTTAGGGACTTCTACCTAAAATATAGAAGGAACTCTAACAACTCCATAATAAAAAAAGACAAAGCCCCAATTAAAAACCAGGCAAAGGTGATTTTATTTTATTTCTTTTTCTTAAATAGTTTGTTGTCAAGTTGGTTTCCATATGGAAAGCAAAGGTGATTTTAAAATGGGCTAAAGACCATATGAACGCCTCGCCGGAGATGATAGATAGATGGCAGATACACATGTGAAAAGATGGTCTTCATCTATATCGTCAGGGAAATGGAAATTAAAACAACAATGAAATACCACGGCACAACTGTCAGAATGGTCAAATCGAACACCGACATCACCAGATGCTGGCAAAGAACATGGAGCAACGGGAACGGTCATCCACTGCTGGTGGGAATGCAAAATGGCACAACCACTTTGGAAGAGAGTTGGGCAGTTTCCTTACAAAATTAAACATGCTCTGTCCACGTGATCCAGCAGCCATGCTCCTTGGTATTTGCCCAAAGGAAGTGAAAAGTTATGTTCATACAAAAACCTGCATGTGGATGCTTATAGCAGCTTTCTTCCTAACTGCCCAAGCTGAGAACCATCAAAATGTCCTTCAGGAGGTGAACAGCTAAATAACTTGTGGTACACCCATATTATGGAATATTATTTACTGCTAAAAAAGGCTATCAAGCCATGAAAAGCACTGAGGAAGCTTAAATGCATATTACTAAGTGAAGGAAGCTGATCTGAAAAGGCGATATGACATATAAGTACATGGGATTCTGGAAAAGGCAAAACTATGGAGACTGTTAAAGGATCTGTGGTTACCAGGGGTGGGGAGAAAGGGAGGAGAGGTGAGTAAGCAGAGCACAGAGCATCTTCAGGGCAGCAAACATAGTCTGTATAGTAAATATAATGATGGATGGATGTCATTATACATTTATTCAAACCACAGAACGCATAGCACCACACGTGGACCCTAAGGTAAACTATGGACTTGGGGTGATTATGTTGTGTCAATGTAGGTTCATCCTTGGTACAAAATATGCCATTCTGGTGAGTGATGTTGATGGTGGTGAAGGCTATGTATGCTTGGGGCCAGGGAGTGTACAGGAAATCTCTGTACCTTCCTCCCAATTTTGTTGTAAACCCAAACTGCTCTAAAATAATAAAGTCTTTAGAAAAATGAGCAAAGGGCCTGAAGAGACAGTCCTCCAAAGAAGATACACGAATCGTGAGATTTATGATAAGCACACGAGAAGATACACAACATCAAAGACATCAGACAAATCAAAAGCACAAAGAGATTCCACATCACGCCCACTAGAATGGCTAGAACCAAAATGGCAGACAGCAACAAGTGTTGGAGAGGATGTGGAGAAACTGAGAAGAAAAACTGATACACCGCTGGCAGCGTTGTAACACGTACTGCCACTCTGGAAAACGGGCTGGCCACTCCTCAAAAGGTTAAATACAGACTTGCCATATGACTCAGCAAGTCTACGTCTAGGTTTATACCCAAGAGAAATAAAAACACATGTCCCTAGAAACACCTGTACGTGAATGTTCATAGCAGCATATTCACAATAGTCCCAAGTGGAAGTATCACACATGTCCACTGAGTTGATAAATAAATACAGACAACACAGTATATCCAACAAATAGAATATTATTCGACCATAAAAGCGTGAGGTACTGCTATATCCCATAACGTTGAGGACCCTGAAAACACTATGCTAAGTAAAAGAAGCCAGACACAAAAGGGCCCATCTTGTACGATCCTGTTTATGTGAAATGTCCAGAAAGGGCAAATCCATAGATACAGAAAGTAGACTGGTGGTTGGTAGAAGAAGAGGGGAAGGGAGAATTGAGGGTGACTGCTCATGTGTATGGAGTTTCTTTATGGGATGACAAACATGTTCTAAAATTAATCATGGTGGGGCGCCTGGGCTGCTCAGTTGGCTAAGCGTCCGACTTCAGCTCAGGTCATGATCTCACGGTCCATGAGTTCAAGTCCCATGTTGGGCTCCGTGCTAATGGCTAGCTCAGAGCCTGGAGCCTGCTTCCGATTCTGTGTCTCCCTGTCTCTCTGACCCTCCCCTGCTCATGCTATCTCTCTCTCTCAGAAATAAATAAAACATTACAAAAATAAAATAAAATTAATCACGGTGATCGTTAGACTGCCCTGTGAATATAGTAAAAAACACAGAGTTGAGCTCTTTCCATAGGTGAATTGTAGGGTCTGTTAATCCATCTCAATAAAGCTGTTACTTAAAAAATTCTATGCTCTTTAAAAACTATGATAAAAAGTTTATTCTGAACTACAGTCACATAGGTCTATTGGTATCTATTATTAAATAGTGAGGGTTTTCACAAAAATATTGTGAAATATAGCTATTGTGTTTGGTGGCACTGCAGGTGACTTTTAAAATTATTTCTCTTGTCCCCCTTTTTGTTTTTATTTTGGGCTGATTTTTCTTAAGCAAATATGTGCTAAAAATGTTATAAAAGGAAACTGGCCAGGTTTTACAGGTGACTATATAGTCTTTCAGACCAAATGTTCAATGCACCTGCTTGATATCATGGATGCCTTTGGCCTTTGACATTCTTGCAGTATTTGTTCTGAGAGCCCATTAAATTACGATAGATGATGATTATGCTAAGTATTTCAGTTCCTGTCTCTGGAGTGGGCATGGCTCCCCTTGCGAGTGGTGGGGAGGATTCAGTGGGACCCTGCATTAATCAGAACTCCATAGCACTGCAGCGACCGGGCACCGGGGCCGAATGCTCGGCTCACTTGTTGGCTGGGTGAGGCTGCCAGACACTGGCCTGGCAGCGGGTGCCGTCTGCTCCGCCCCCCAGCAAAGCACAAGATGCCTACATCACTGGGTACCAAGGGTATTTCCACAAAGCGAACATACAAGAGGTAAGTCAAGGGTGGCTATAGTTTTCCAATAAGTGTTCTCCTAGCCAACCCTCATCCAAGACTTTATATTCTCTCTGTATATTTTCCCTAAGTGCCAAGATGAGGAAGATAATAAAAAAAGCAGGGACCCACTCTCCCTTTTCCTACAAGGCATGATTTTCTAGAGCATAATTGCCTTATTTTTTCTTTCTTTCTTGGAATGAAAACACCTACCCCTTCACAAAGATACCTAGAACTGGAAGTAAAACTCAGTAGGACTCGTACCTTCTACCAACTTCTCTGTCACCCAGCAAAAGGCTTCCCAAGGGAACTCATTTATCAGAGCCACGCAGGGTGAGGTTTAAATAACTAAGCACACAAGGAAAGGTTTTAAAAAGAATCTTGTGTGTGCCTTGGTGGCTCAGTTGGTTAAGCGGCCGACTTTGGCTCAGGTCACGGTCTCGCGGTTTGTGAGTTCGAGCCCCGTGTCGGGCTCTGGGCTGACAGGAGCCTGGAGCCTGCTTCAGATTCTGTGTCTCGCTCTCTCTCTCTGCCCTCCTTTGCTCATGCTCTGTCTCTCTGTTTCTCAAAAATAAATAAATATTTTAAAAAATTAAAAAAAAGAATCGTGTGTGTACTTCTTTCTCAAAATCCTTGAAGGCCACACACAGAACAATCTAGATGACGTACTATATGTCCCGAGAAGGCCAAACCAGCTCTGAAAAGAAAAGCCTTGATTTGTGGCCTTTTCCAATTGCTTTGGTGTAAATACTGATGATTTCAAGTTATCAATGTGCTGTCACTGAACTTGAAATTGGGAGGAGGTATAACTGGAAGGAGATGGTATGAGCCACCATGCCATGTCACACCATACCACGAGCCTCAGCACACTACCAGGTGTATTTAATGACATGTTAATGATAATAAAATTCTAGACCACTCAGCTCAGCAACTGTAGCACCCCAGTCCAAGCACAAATCAGTAAGAGGAAGGGTGAATTGACTAGACTTCTTTAACCCTAAGGGGCTACGGTGGCCCTCAGACTCTGATGCGAGACCCATCTGTTATTCATCAGGGGTTAATCACCTGGCTGTGTGCAGTGGAGGAGACTGGGAATCTGGTCTAGTGTAGCTTAAACATTCTTCCTCCTAATGTGGCTTTCCATTAAATTCTGCTGATTCTCTCTTAAATGCTCTTGTCTCTCCTCTGTGTCTATTCTAAATGAACTCCAATTCATTTTCCAATGTGCACGGGCCAGTACCATGGCTAAAGTTTCCTAACTGGCCGCTTGGGCATTGAGTCCTGCCCTCTCTCTTCTGCACTCACAGCCACCAGAGGACTTCCTTCCTCCCTCTCTCCCTCCCGTCCTCCCTCCCTCCCTCCTTCCCTCCCTTCCTAAGTTTATTTATTTTGAGAGAGAGAGACAGAGAGAGTGGGTGGAGGAGGGGAAGAGAGAAGGGGAGAAAGAATCCCAGGCAGCTCTGCACTGTCAGCACAGAGCCCAAAGCAGGACTCGAACCCACGAACCATGAGATCATGACCTGAGTCGAAATCAAGAGTTGCATGCTTCACCGACTGAGCCACCCGGGTGCCCCAAGAGGAGTCTTTCTAAAGTGTAAGCCCTCCAGGCCCAGGTGATCCAGTCCCTGCCCATCACCTTCCTGCCTCCTCCCTGCAGACCTGTTCATCTTCCTTTGGCACCTTCTTCTCTGCTGGCTGGAACATGCTTTCTTCCTGACACATAGGACCTACTCCTTCTTTGGTCCTCAGCATCACTTCTCATAGGATGTCTCCCCTGGCCCTCACCCCCCGGGTAGGTCGGTGTCCTGGTGGTCACTCATGAGTGGTCAGCTTCAGCCTTTTCTGTGTTTTTTTTTTTTTAATTTTTTTCAATGTTTCATTTATTTCTGAGAGAGAGCGAGTGAACAGGGGAGGGTCAGAGAGAGAGGGAGATACAGAATCTGAAACAGGCTCCAGGCTCTGAGCTGGCTGTCAGCACAGAGCCCGATGCGGGGCTCAAACTCACGAACCATGAGATCATGACCTGAGCCGGAGTCACATGCTTAACCGACTGAGCCAACCAGGTGTCCCAGCTTCAACCCTTTCCATAGCATCTGCTCTTTCCCTCGATCGGCAGCTGTGCCCATATTTGCTTAGTCTTGGGTCTTTCTCCTCTGAGTAAGCTCCGGGAGGACAGGAGTCTGGTCTACAGCCGGATCTCTGGGGCTTGCAGGATGCAGGGTCCAGAGGCAGCTGTCCAAACACTGGTGTGGGAGCAGATGGCAGGCATTAAGGAAGGAGGAATGGATTCCCGATGTCACCAAGACAGCGACATAGGTTGTTCCTGACTTCGATCCCCTTCACAAGAAGAACCAACAATTATTCAAGAATAAGACACCACCGTGAGACTCTTAGACATGGAAGTGAGACTGAAGACCCCCCGCCCCCACCACAGAGGCTAAAATAGACTGTTAGAAGGACAAGAGAAGCCCTCATGCATTGACCATGTTGCCCCTCCCCCAGGCCAGCTCAACCCCATGCAGAGAGGTCTCCCCTGGGCCTCTGGGTCCCCCAGTGGGAAGCCAGTGGGAAAAACCGGCCCCCGCTGGCACTGTGGGTCACTTTGCAGAAGCCACCACTCTGATCTCCTTGTACCATGGGGGCCACAGGTGAATCTGCACTGGGAATCTAATTGTGATGGAGGAGGGGGGGAGGGCTTGCCACAACAGCCCGCGGATCCTGGCAGATGAAGTTCGTGCCTGCGGTGCCCGAGTGGTAATCCCCGGCAGTGGTTTTGTTCCTTTGCAGAATAAGGTGGGAGGTGTGCTCTGACCAGGGAATTTGGCACCACACAAGTCTGCCTGATCCAGATCCTTAAATGAGTTGTGCCAGCGCGAGAGCTCAGTTTGCCCACGCCCGGGCCAAACGGCTGAGTCACAGCCCCACCTGCTGCGGAGAATGTCTTCCAGGCCCCATCAGACCCAAAGGGCTGGTGACGAGTCCTGGAGGCTGTGTGGCTCAGCGCGCTCCAGCCAAGAGGCAGGCAGGCAGGCAGGACTGATCCCTCCCAGCGCAAAGCCAGTGCTTAGCATGGAATGTTCCTGGGCTGTGTACCGGAAGGGGGATTATTCACGGCCAAAGTGAGGGCAGCGCCCGGCCCCTCCCAACTGGAAAGGCTGTTTGGGAAATTAAGAATAGCCTGGAATGGCTCCTCCTCTTCCCACCCTGAGAAGTGAGCCGAGACAGAGAACCCGCCCCGTGAAGAATGTTTTCAGGCCCCATCCAACCAGAAGGGCTGGAGACAATTCCTATAAAGCCCATAGGCACTCAAGCTGAGAGGCAGGTGGGCAGAGCTGATAGTCTGCAGATCAAAGCCAGTGGCCTTCTTTGGCCAGAGAACTTGGGCTTTAGGTCAGCTTGAGTTAAGGCGAGAAAGCTTTTCCAGCTTTAGAGCTGCTTCGTGGGCAAGGTCTCTAATTCATAGCCCTGCTCATTGCTGAACGCAGCCTTCGGCGTATCTGACCAGGGAATTTAGCCAGAGCACATGGGAAGCTGGGAAGCCCATTCAACAGCCCTACAGACAGTGGCCCTTGAACAGAGAGCCCAGCCTGTGGTTTTCTTCACCTGCAGAACAAAACCAGAGTCCTCATCTGGGCAGGGAGGTCAGTGCACACTCTGGCCTGATGCAGGTTCCCAAACAATGAGATGGACAAGATCTGGGTCCCGGCCTGTTGCAGGCTAATTCATAGCACCTTCTACTGAACATAGGACCCAGTTCTAACCACTTAGTAGGGCTGACCAGAGAATCCAGGCAGGCATGGAGCCCATGCTACGGCCTCAGTTGGGCACTGAAAGAAACCAGGAGGCCTATCCAACTGTTCTCAGTCAGTGGCACTGCTCACCTCCTTATCCTTGTCTTCAGAGCTCAAACCCAACACTGGCCTCACCTAAACACAGAACATACAGCACGCCCTATGTTCAAGGACATTGCTGGCAGAGACACTCAGAAACCTAAACGGAGCTGACTAGTGAAGATCTGTCTGCGCCGAAGCAAACCTGTAAAGGCCAGAAGAGGAGTCCCATTACTCAAATGCACATCTCCCAATGGAAGGAATCAAAAGATCATGAAAAATCTGATTTTGTACGATTTTATAATATGGTGCAACCAAAGGAAACTAATAAAGCTCTAATAACTGACCCCCCAAAAATGGACAACTATGCACTGTCAGACAAAGACTTCAGAATAATCCTCTTGGGGTGCCTGGGTGGCTCAGTCGGTTAAGTGTCCGACTTCGGCTCAGGTCATGATCTCACAGCTACACAGAGATATATTATAATTAAATTGCCGAAAGTCAAAGACAAAAGAGTTTTAAGGGTAGCAGGAGACAGAGGTTATATTCAAGAGAGTCCCCATAAGCCTAGCGTGATTTCTCAACAGAAACTCTTCAGGCCAGGAGAGAATGGGATGACATACTCAATATATTGAAAGAAAGTGTCAACCAAGAATCCTACACCTGGCAAAGCTGTCCTTCAGTAACAAAGGAGAGATAATGACTTTCACAAATAAAAGATGAAGGAGTTCATTACTACCAGACTTGCCTTACAAGGAATACTTAAAGGACTTATTTCTTCACGTGGAAGTAAAAGAAGGCTAATTTAATTAACAACATAAAAGGCAGGTAAATCTCACTGGTAATGGTAAATAAATAGTCAAAGTTACATTCAGCAATATGGTATCAGTGGTACATAATTCATTTACAACTCTAGTTTAAAAGTTAAAGAAAAATAAGTAAAAATAACCATTCTACAACAATCTGCTTTAAGTTACACCATATAAAAAAAACATGTAAATTGTAACAGCAATAACCCAAAATGTGAGGGGGAGAAGTAAAAGTGTAAAGTTTACAAATTCTACTGAGCTATTTTATGTAACCCTCATGGCAACCGTAAGGGAAAATTATATAGTAATTACACCAAAGAACATGATAAAAAAGTTAAAGCATACTGAGATCAAACATCGAAACACACACAAAAACAGCAGAATGAAGAAACAAGAAAAATCAGAATGACAAAACATCTAGAAAACATTAACAAAATGGCAATAGGAAGTCCTTACTTATCAAAAGTTCCTTTAAATGTAAATGGATTATATTATCCAGTCAAAAGATACAGAATGCCTGAATGGATAAAACAAACATAACAAAAAACAGAAAAGCAAAATCCAGCAATACGTTGCTTAGTCCATCAATGGATGGAATATTCACATATACACTCACACACACATATACACACAAACACATATGTTGTATACACACACATATGTATACATGCTGGAGTATTATTCAGTCATAAAAAAGCAAAGAAATTCTACCATTTGCGGCAACATGAATGGACCCTAAAGGCATTGTGCTAGGTGAAATAAATAAGACAGAGAAAGAGAAATACTGTTATGATCTCACTTACATGTAAAATCTAAAAAAAAATATTAAAAACTTATAGAAAAATATATAGAAAAAGAGATCAGATTTGTGGTTACTAGAGGCAGCATAGGGATGGTGGCGAGTGGGTGGGACTGGAGAAAGGTGGTCAAAAAAGCACAAAATTCCACTTAGAGGATCAGTAAGTACTAGGGATGTAATGGGCAGCATTGAGACTGAATCTAACACTGCTGTATGACACATGGTAAAGTTGTTAAAGAAAAAATCCTAAGAGTTCTCATCAAAAGGAGATTATTTCCCTTTATTCTTTTCTTTTTTTTTTATTGTATCTATATGAGAAGATGGATACATTGGCTAAACCTACTGTGGTAATCATTTCACAGTATATATAAATGAAGCCATCATGCTGTATGCCTTAAACTTAGACAGTGATGTGTGTCGACTATTTCTCAAAGAATAAAAGATATGTCCCCACTGCAATGCAGATAAAAGGTTGGGCCAGAATGGGTACCCAGGGGGGGAAAAAGGAAGGCTGGAGGAAGGATCTATATTTAAGCCCCTGGACTGCTCTCCACCATCTATGATGGGAGTTCTCAACCCTGGCTGCTCACTGGATTATTTGAAAATATAGATGGTGAAGCCCCACCTCAGAACAACTAAATAATCTTGGGGGCTGAGGCACGCCTGGGTACCTATAGCCCTAAAGAGCATCCCTGGTGATTCTGTTGCAGAGAATCAACAGGATAAACCCAATGTGTCCCAACCTCTCTCCTCCACCCAACCTCTCACGTTCCCGTCTTCTACAATCAACTTTACAATGTAGATGCCCTCTTTCCACTTCTCCCTCCCTTTGGTCCTCGCTTGAAGACCCGGATTGGATACACCGTTCTCTGAGAAGGCTTTCCTGATTCTCCAAGGCAGAGCTGCTGTCTTTCATGCTTCTATCAACACTGTGTGTATGTAGAACCTATGGTGGCGCATGTCGTTCCCAAAGGGTGTTCCATGGAACACTAGCTACTCAGGTGGGGGCTACAGGAAATGGGAAATGTGGCACAACTTACATCCCCCTCCCCGCCTCGAAGATCCACAAGGCACATTAGCTTATGAAAGCCTCTGGGAAGACCTACAATAAGAATTTAAAAAACACAAAGCAAAAACGCACCGAAACTGATGCCTCTTATACTTATGTGATCACAGACCTACTTCCCCCAGCCCCATACTGTAGAGTGGGAGTTGCTGTAATTGTACACATACCTTGGAGGTATTCCAGGTTTGGTTCTAGACCATGGCAATAAAGAGAATATCACAATAAAGGCAGTCAAATGAAGTTTTGGTTTCCCAGTGCATATAAACATTATATCCATGCTATACTGCACTTTATTAAGTGTAGTCTAGTAAGTACTGTCTAAAATATGTACATACCTTAATTAAAAATACTTTCTAAAAAATTGCTAACCATCATCTGAGCTCTCAGTGAGTTCAGATCACTGACCACCATATCAAATATAATAATATTAGATATTATTGATGATAAGACCACTGTAACAAATATAATAATGAAAAAATTCAAATATCGTGATAATTACCAAAACGTGACAGTGGCATGAATTGAGCAAATGCTGTTCGAAAAATGGTGCCTATAGACTTGCTAGATGCAGGTTTGCCACAAAACTTCCAATTATTACAAAAAATGCAATATCAGCAAAGTGCAATAAAGCAAGGCACAAAAAAACGAGGTACGCCTGTTTTAGCTTTCTATCTTTGCTACTTGGCAAACTCTTAGCATTCGTTGTGTTTCTTGAACAAATCACTGAATACTTTTGTTCCCTCTTATGACTCGTTTTTGTTTTTGTTTTTTTTCTGAAAAGCTTAACAGTTGGGAGTGTCTGGCATTTGTTTTTTCAAAGTATTTGCTCAACAGGGGATGCTGAGTTCCTGCTCCATTCCTATAAAGATCAACTCCACAGCAGCTGAGATACTAGAGCATAGCTCCTTCCCGCCTCCAAGCGACTGTCATTAATGTCTTATTCTCTCATCCGACACAGTTTCCCATGAGCAGTTTCACCTTTGAAAAGAAACACAACATAATCCAGGGAATCAACATGAAAATGAACAAAATGTCTCCGCAGGAACTACTTTCCTACTTAGCAGCAAAAGGAGCTAATCAATGCATCTGAATACCTACTGATGGCTGTCCTAGATGTTTCCTTTGTTTCTCCTCTGAAGTCACTCAGCTGCTAGAGTTGACACTACTAAACATCTCCCAATGCCCCTGGAGTTCAAGGGGGTTTCCATATGCCAAAGCATCTTCCTGTATTTATATTTACAGTATATCACAGGTGAAGGAAAGACCTGGCCAGGATTTCTAACAGCTCAATGTTAATTACGACCATAGTTTGTATAGCTTATCAGAGGCATAAGTCTATTTGATCTTGTTAAGAATAAAAAATGTGGGTGCTGTTCAGCTGCCTCTGTTTTTCTGGCTGGTCTTTCAACACACCAGATGTGTTATTGCTGCAAACATGCTCTCATTAAAACCTGCTGCTGGTTCTTTTGAAATTTCTTTCCCCTCAAATCAATGACATTGAGTCAAGGTCGACGTAGATTCTAAAGCAATCTCTGCAGACACTCACTGTACAGGGACTGCAGGACTCTGTGCGTGAGCCACGGCAGGGGTGTGGCCTGATTTTATAACCTAAGGGTCTGCTAAGCTGTCACCCTCCACCCTGGGGTCCTCCATGGGTGAGAGCGCTTCTCCTTCCCTTCCGCACCCAGCCCTCTATCCACATCCCCTCCTGTTATTCATCACTCATTTGTTCACCGATTCAATAATGTTAATTGAGCACTTCCTAGGTGCCAAGCACTGTACTGGTGGGTAAGGACTGATGAAGATTCCCTTCTTACCTAAACTCTAGCCAGGCTCCTCTGAGCCCTCAGGCCTCAATCTTGGCCAGTAAACACCTGAGCAAACACTAACTGTTTCTAACATCTAAAGCCTACGTCTCTGGGATGACCCAGTGCCCATATGAGAAGACTCAAGGCTGCCAGAAGAACTGACTCTGTTCCAGTCAACACCCATTGTCCAACCTCTGTGGGAGGGTAGGAGCCTAACTTGGTAAGTAGAGGTTAGCAAAACCTGGATCCATTTTGTATAAACTGATGCCCCTACTTCCTGCTTTCTGCAATTTTCCCCTTCCTTGACTCTACCACGTCCTCTTCCCTAACCTCTTCTTCTCCTTTCAAATCACTCGGTCACCTCTGCACAAATCTGAGTGGAGCTCAGCACTTTCCGCTACTGTCAGCAATCACTGAATAAAACCTGATTTGGGGTGCTTGGGTGGCTCAGTTGGTTAAGCATCTGACTTCGGCTCAGGTCATGATCTCACTGCTTCTGGGTTCGAGTCCTGCGTCGGGCTCTGTGCTGACAGATCCTGTGTCTCCCTCTCTCTCTGTCCCTCCCTCCCTCCTGCTCTTTCTTTCAAAAATAAATAAACATTAAAAAAAATAAGCCTGTTTGAACTACCACCTGGCTGTATTAATCTCTGACAAGATAAAGCCTCTGCCCTCCTGGACCTTACAAATCAGTGACAATAAGCAAGTAAAAGGAGAAGGAGGGGTGATGTGTTAGGTCTGTGGGTGTCAGGGGAGGTCTCCTCGAGAACGTGAAAACTGAGCTGGAAACTGGAGGAAGAAAAAAACCAGGCTTTAAAAAGCTGGTTGAAGAAGGTTCCAGCTAGAGGGGACACAAGACGAGGGGGACAGTGTGACTGGAACGGAGTGAGCAGGAGGCACACTGAGAGACGAGGTTGGAAAAGCAGGTAGGGACCCACACCACACCGACCGGAGGCCTTGATAAAACTGGATTTTTTTTTTAAAAAAAATTCCCTATTTCCTCCTGCCCCTGGCAGGGTCGTGCTTGGGACCCCAAAGAGCGGGAGATGGGGTGGAATAAAGTCAAGTTTCGATGAAGAAACGGTCCTGTGGAAATTCGATGGAAATAAGGCAAGACATGAATTTGTAATGTGGGGCTCAGGACCATTGTGGAGGGGCTGGCGGAGGGTGAGCTGGTTTGTGACTTCTCTGACAAAGACTATTT
>NW_027551578.1:4873628-4926927 GCF_008692635.1 Crocuta crocuta | reverse complement strand
GGGGGGGGGGGGGGGGTAGTGCTGGCCCGGAGAGCGACGGGGGCAAAGGGAGATGCCCCCATGTGGAAGGATTCTGACCACATGTGTCCTCTGGTCGCTCCTTTCCACGTGTTCACTTGCTCCAAAGGTGCGGTGGGTCTTGCTTGTCCTTCTCAGGGCCGGTGTGATTTTCAGAGGGAAGGATGTCGAGCTGCTGCTGTACCCCTCACTCAGAAAGAAGTGTCTGAGTCGGCGTTCACCGGAAGGCTAGAAGGAGAGATGCGGAAAGTTTGGGGGCCAAGAGCGGCTCCCATTATGTGCGTTCTTTCTGATCCCACAGAAGGCTGTTATCTGTCTTTCTAATCTCTTCCCTGTAGGACTGGGGATGGGGTGGGCTAACATTAACAGAAATAGGGTAATGGGTTAAAAAGTATCAGAACCGGAACATTCTGAGACCAGGATGCGTTGGAGGAAATAGGCGAGTCATCTCCTATCACAGGGTCTGGAGACATCTGAACAGTCTCCCTCGTTGGTGCCCACATCCGTGGGTGACCCTCCGTGTATCTGGGAGATGCTCATTCATTTTGCTTTCCTGGTCTGGAACCCTCTCTTCTTCTCCAGTTGAATTGCTCCTTGACAACCTTGTGCTTACATGGGCATGGCTGGGTGGCTTTCCTTCTACCCAGGAGGCTGGAAACATTAGGAAGAACATCTGATTTAAAAACTGGTGCGGTGGAGGAAGGGATGCCTGGGTGGCTCAGTTGATTAGGTGTCTGACTCTTGGTTCTGGCTCAGGTCATGATCACACATGGTATTGTGTGTTCAAGCCCCACATCGGGGGGCTGATGGCATGGAGTCTGCTTGGGATTCTTTCACTTTCTCCCTCTCTCTCTCTCTCTCTCTACCCCCCCCCCCTCGCTCATACTGTCTCTCTCAAAAATAAAAATAAACTTTAAAAATATATCTAACACTGGGGTGGTGGTTGGCTCCCTGCAATAGCGGGGGGGGGCCCCGCAGAGGTTGATGGAAAGTGACAATGGGGGGAAGACCCCCAGAATCAGATGCTGAGGACCCACCATGGATTTTCCCTTTTTGGTGGGAGAGTTGCTAAGAGAGTTGGGCCAATTCCTTGGAATTGGAATCCAGAGCGAGAAGGGGCGGCTCCACAAAGGAGAAGAGGAAGTTGGAGATGAGAAAGGATGCATGAGAGGGAAGTCGGACCCAGAGCCAGCCCAGAGAGCAGAGGGGGCCAGAGCAGGAGGGAAGAGGCTCCGAAGCCTGAGCGCGCCTCACACTGGGCTCATCCCAGGCCCTCTGCCATGCTGTCTCATCAAGGCAGGGGTGCTGTCGGCTGACATGAGACATGTTCATAAAGCCCCCAGCACGGCACTTGGCACTAGTAAGTTACTACTGTTATTTAAAGTAACTGCTGAGGGGCGCCTGGGTGGCTTAGTCGGTTGAGCGTCCGACTTTCGCTTAGGTCATGATCTCGCGGTTCGTGGGTTCAAGCCCTGCATCGGGCTCTGTGCTGGCTGCCGGCTCAGAGCCTGGAGCCTGTTTCAGTCTGTGACTCCCTCTCTCTCTGACCCTCCCTTGCTCACGCTGTCTCTCTCTCTCCTAGAAATAAATAAAACATTAAAAAAAAAAATAAAGTAACTGCTGAAATTGTGGACCCCTGATAGCACTCAATGTGTGTCGCTAGCACAGAATATTTGAGATCAGGGCGATGGGGAAGAGTCAGTACCATGGCCAGTGACCCCAATGGCATGTCCACCCCTCTGTATCTGCCAGCGGACACTTCCTGGTGTTAGGACATTGCATCTCAGCTCAAATGGGGTGTCAGCCTGGCCCACAGAGAGAAAGACTAGGGGGAGAGAGCAGGGCTAGGAGAGGGCACTCTGCCGGACCCACTCTCTGAGTGGCGACCAAGTCAGCCCTATGCTTGGGTTTTATTAAGCCCACTGAGACACGGCCTCCGTCCCTACACTGGCTGCTTGCCGGCCACATCTTAAAAACCAAGCGCTGGTCAGCGTGAAGTCTGCTTAGTGGTAACGACCAAACCCAGGAGCAACTGGCCACTACCAGGCAACTGTGCCTTTGAGCACCGCTTTAGAGCAAGTCAGGAATATGCGTGCAACGTGGGCTTAGTTGATCTGCACCCTGCTGATGGGCCACACGCCAAACACCTGCAGGAGTGTGAGCTGGCGGCCTCCCCGTGGCTGAGAGGACTGCGGGTGCCCTTCCCTGTGCCTCGTTTCGTCTCTGTCAGTGATGACCTCCTGTAAAATGCCGCCTCACACCGAGTATCCACACAGCACCCGGCCTATGTTAGCAAGAATGTAAAACAGGGGGCTTTCTTAAGTCTTCTTTTCTCAGACAGTGGAAATTAAAACCACAAGCTGTTCAGTCAGGAGAGGGACGCAAGAATCAGGGCTAGAGTGAAAAGGGGGATTCTCGTCTTCACATGGGACTGACAGCGTGATCAAGTACTAACACCACTATCAGCATGGACCTGGGACTGAGCGGGTTCTCAGACGCTGGTACGGCTAGTGGTACCAAAGTGCTAAGTACCTTCACAGTGAACACCTGAGATGTCTTGGCCACTGGAGGGTTCCCCAAATAGCCCCTCCCAAGCCCCCGCCATAGCCTCATAACCGCTAAAGCGGGGTGGGCTTTGCAGAGTGGCCCTGGGGGTAGCATTTGGCCTCCAGGGCAGAAGCCACTCCAGGGGCTCCCAATGTGATGGTCTGTGGGCTCCCTGAGCAAAGCCACACCCTGCCAAGCTAGACTCTCTAGTTGAGAGTCCCACCTCAGGGCAAGGACTAATGAACTGACTAATACACAGACCCTCTAGAATGGCCTAATTTAAAATTATAAAATGAGGGGCGCCTGGGTGGCTCAGTTGGTTAAGCGTCTGACTTCGGCTCAGGTCATGATCTCATGGTTCAGGCTCTGTGCTGGCAGCAGGACTGGGGTTCCTTCTCTGTCTCCACACCATCCCCCAACTCATGCTAAGAAATAAATAAACTTAAAAAAGTTATAAAATGAAATACATTTGCTAGCCCACCCAAACACTCTCTTTTTTCAGGGCTACTTCTCTACTCTGACATGAAGAGCCCTGAAAAGCGCTTAGCCACACATTTGGCCTCGGCCACATTTGGTAACTCCCTGAGCCCAGGATATGTCTGGGGTCTCCTTGCCCTCCCTGGCAATGGCTTCGCCTCCAGAAATGTCCTTTGCCTTCCACCGGCTCGCATCCTAGCCAGCACTCTGGAATGAGCTTCATCCCCCTCAGAAGGCCGATCCTGACAGCTCCAGCCTGAGGGGCTCCCCTTCCTGTGAACTCGCTTGTCAAAGTATCCACCCTGGGTCTCACATTCTCCACCATCTATTCCTGGGATGTGTGAGGATTACCCAGCTTGCCTCCTGTTGCCAGTCTGTTTTTCTGGTTCTCTGAGGCAGGGACTGGGTCCTGCCCAAGTTGGTTCTCTAGAGAACGCTTCTCAGACTTCACATGTACAGCGAACACCTAGGGATCTTGTCAAAATGCAGATTTTGATTCAGCAGGTCTATGTGGGACAGGCCCCTGAACTTCGGCCCTTCTAGCAAGCCCCAGGGCAACGTCAGAGCTGTCTGTTGGAGGACCACGCTTTGAGGGCAGAGCCTGGCTGACGGCACACTCTGGATAACCAGTTACTTGTTGTGTGCTCTTTTCTTTATTCCTCACCTGGCCCGTGGGCCTCTCTCCTCGGTCCCCTTTGAGGAACAAATGAGCACAGGCCCTAGAAGTCAAGCATCAGCCTGTGGGTCATTCTGGAGCTGGATGGGCCTCAGCATCCTCTGATCAATCTTTAGCCCCACCTGATGGCCACACTCATGGGTCTCCTGTAGGCACCAAACGCTAAGCAACGGGCATTGTGAGATGTGTTGGTGAAAAAGACAAAATGCCGGGTCTTAAAAACTCAAAATATTAAAATCTCCTTCCGATTAAAGATTCACTTTTCAGTTTTTCTCCATCGGGGCTAAAAATTAAGGTGATAGGTCTGAAAGCTTATAGAGGCTCAGCATACACTCTCTCACACAAGCCACAAAGTTGTGTAGACTTTCCAAAGTATGAAACGTAGTTTGAATACTTAAAACACCAGGCTTACTCAGAGGAAGAGTATTTTGCTATGAGACTGAATATGCATGTAATTCGTTCCCGTTTTCCGTAAAAGGCTGAAAATACCAGTAAGCTGAATGACAGTGACAAGGGATGGCCATTACAGTTCATGAATGACCCAATTACTGATGATACAGGACAGAGCAGGATAACACACATTAAACCATGTTGTGTCACAGCAGAGAGTGAACTAGAAAAACACCCTTAAAAACATCTAGATACATTTACATAACATCTAACACATAGGCAACCATTAACCATAGATTTTAACTGATGTCCCTTTTTGCTGTAGCTGATGCCTCTTATACCAATGAAAGCAGATTAACATAAGTAAAAATAATAAATTGTGAACGGCTCCGTGTAGGCCCAGGACACAGGAGGTATTCAATGAAGCAATGTTTTTAAGCACAAATGGATGGTTGGATGGATGAAAGCATGAGTGGGGCACTCTCAAAGCTTTGTGGATGGGCCTCCAATGTGGTGTTCTGCACTTAAATGAGAAGTTTTATAAATATGAGACAAACACGTTCGTATGGTCCCAATCACCACTAAATAATGGTCCCTACATCGTGTCACTAGTCCTTACCTGACCAAACTCTGTACAGGCATTGTTGACTCAGACAGAGAGCTACGAATGCCATGTTAGCCCCTGGATGCTTTAGGTCTTCACAATGACAGTAAAATGAGAAAACTCCTGGGGTGCCTGAGTGACTCAGTCGGTTAAGCATCCAACTTCAGCTCAGGTCATGGATCTCATGGTTCGTGGGTTCGAGCCCCATGTCGGGCTCTATGCTGACAGCCAGCTCAGAGCCTGGAGCTTGTTTCAGATTCTGTGTCTCCCTCTCTCTCTGACCCTCCTCTACTCACTCTGTCTCTGTCTGTCTCTCAGAAATAAATAAAACATTTTTAGAAATTATTAAAAAATGAGAAAACTCCATTTTTAAAATTAAAATATACCTTTCTGAGATATTTACATATAAGAATATGTATTTTCCCAAGAGAATTGTTTCTCTGACAAATCAGACAAAACCAGGGAAAAGACTGATAACTTTGATTACCTAAAAATAAAAATGTTTGCTTTGCTTTAAAAAACCACCCTAAGCAAAACAGAAAGACAAATCCATTGGGAAAATTATGTAAATTCTAATTCAGAGAGCTCATATCATTAATATAAAAGAGGTTCTGAAAACAGAAAAACAAAAGACCAACAATTTTATTTTAAAAAAATAGGCTACAGTATAATCAGGCAGTTCATAGTTAAAGAAATGCATATAAAATAAATAAGTTTTGTGAATGTCATGTCATGCATGCCTGCATGCGTGTCATGTCATGCACAGTATGCTGGCCATAGTTCAAATATTTGAAAGTCGCTAAGACAGTAGATCTTGAAAGTTCTCAGCACAAGAAAAAAATTGTAACTGTGTGAGGTGATGATATTAACTAAACGTATCATGATCATTTTGCAATATATACATATATCAAATCATTACACTGTATACCTTAAACTTGTACAATGTTATGTCAGTTATATATCAAGAAAACTGGGGGAAAAGAAATGCAAGTGGCACTTAACTATCAACTTCATGAGAGAGATGTAAATTAAAACTACACTATCTGTCACTTACAAATTGGCAACAGTCCAGAAGTCTGACAATGGACTACACTTGGCAAGGCTGTCAGGAAATGGGCTCCATCAGTCACTGCTGGTGAAGATGTAACACGGTACAAATCCTATGAAGGGGCGTTGGGTATCATCCAATGCCATATGCATTTACCTTTTGTTCTCATAATCCCACTTCCAGCAATCAATCCCAAGAGATACCAAAAGACATTTGCACAGGATATGTGTTGCAGCACTACTTGTATTAGCAAAAGACTAGAAAGAACTCAAATGTTCACCATGACGGGCATGGAGAGGAAAATCAGGGCATGATCACATGTCAGAGTCTCAAGGAGCTGAAGAAAGCAATCAGTACTCCCTGAACCTTGACTCGTGTCTCAAAATACTGTTTGTGAATAAAAGACACAGGGCTCCTCAGAAAAACGGCTGAGTCTGAGTCCGGAGCAATAAATGTGCACGATGTTTCTGGAACACATTGTCACAGCAGAAAGCAAGCAAGCCATCAAAGGGTCAGGTCAGAAGGACATAAGATTCCTCTGGTGAAGGATGGAACAATGGAATATCAATAAAGATAATAACTGTAAGGAATTCAAACATATTCAAACATATTTGGTATGTCCAAATCCATTCATTTATAAAAATGCTTGGAAAGAAACTTCTTGGTTACCTTTGGAGAAGGGAGCTGCCAACTTTTTTTTTCTTTTCTTTTCTTTTTTTTGGAGCTGCCAACTTTTAAAAAAAAACAGGAAAGAACAGGGGCACCTGGGTGGCTCAGTTGATTAAGCGTCCAACTTCGGCTCAGGTCATGATCTCATGGTTTATGAGTTCGAGTTCTGCGTGAGGCTCTGTGCTGACAGCTCACAGCCTGGAGCCTGCTTCAGATTCTGTGTCTCCCTCTTTCTCTTCCCCTCCCCTGCTGTATTCTATCTCTCTCTCTCAAAAATAAATAAAAATATTTTTTAAAAAACAGGAAAGAATTTATCTCACCATTTCCACATGAACTGTACTCCAGGAAAGTAAATAGCTGACAAAGGGGAATTTCTCTTAACAGATGTCGTCCAGTGAGTGAAAAAGAGAAAATAACAGAATATCCCTATTTTGCAATCTCTTATGAATTAATGGATTTAAACAATTCATTAATGGTTGCTAATATATAGATAAGCAGACAGTATGTACCTTGTGATGAAAATATACAGAACCACATAGGAATTACTGTAGAAAAACAAAAACAAAAATAAAAGCACAGAGAGAATAAGCCCAGAATCCAACCCAACTCTTACCTATTGTATTTAATGATCAGTTTACAGGAAGCGCAGAGGATAAAGGAATATGTTAAATGACACCACAGAGATGTCATTCGAAGAGTTCAGACTGTGGAAAACACTCTCAAGACCAATAAACTGCTCTCTTCAACAAATAGATTGCAAGGTGAAAAAAGTAAAGAAAAAAGAAAAATTTTTTAAAAAGCCTGATTCAGATGACCAAAAGACACATGAAAAGATGCTCAACATCACTCATCATCAGGGAAATGCAAATCAAAACCCCAATGAGCTATCACCTCACACCTGTCAGAATGGCTCAAATCAACAACACAGGAAACAACAGGCATTGGTGAGGCTGTAGAGAAAGGGGAACCCTCTTACAGACCGTTGGTGGGAATGCACCTGGTACAGCCATGCTGGAAATGAGTATGGGGGTCCCTCAAAAATTTAAAAATGGAACCATCCTATAATCCAGCAATTGCACTGCTGGGCATTTACCCCAAGAATACAAAATACTAATTTAGAGAGATACATACCCATAGGGGATTATTGCAGCATTATCTATAATAGTCGAATTATGGAAACAGTCCAAATGTCCACTGACTGATGAGTGGATAAAGATGTGGTATATACATACAATGGAAGATTACTCAGCCATCAAAAAGAAAATCTTGCCATTAGCAATGACATGGATGAAGCGAGAGAGTATTATGCTAAGCAAAGTAAGTCAGTCATAGAAAGACAAACACCTTATTATTTCACTTACATGTGAAAGTTAATAAACAAAACACATGAGCATGGGTGGGGGTGGGGGAGAGAGGCAAACCAAGATGCAGGATCCTAACTATAGAAAACAAACTGATGGTCACCAGAGGGGAGGTGGGCAGGAGGTGGGTGAAACAGGTGATGGGGATTAAGGCATGCACTTGTCATGATGAGCACTGGGTGTTGGGTGTAAATGTTGAATCACGAAATTTTATACCCGACACTAATATTACACTGTATGTTAATTAACTGGAATTTAGATAAAAGCATAAGAAAAAAATCCTGATTCAAACAAACTGCAAAAAAAATGATTTTTGAGATAATTCGGGGAATGTGAACACTAGTAATTAGGAATAGAGGGAGGGAGGAGACACAGAATCTGAGGCAGGCTCCAGGCTCTGAGCTGTCAGCACAGAGCCTGATGCGGGGCTCGAACCCACGAACCGTGAGATCATGACCTGAGCCCAACTCGGACGCTCCACCGACTGAGCCACCCAGGTTCCCCAGGTCTTGTAAGGTTTTTTTAAAAAGAGGGTGCTTATTTTTAGTTTTAGAAACACATACACTTAGAAACAGTTCAAAAGAAGTGACATGACATGCGGGATTATCTTCAAAGCAGTGTGGTGGGAGTGAGTGGATGGGAAGACGGCTAAGACAGACCAGTCATTCGCTGCTAACTGTTGAAGCTGGATCATGGGTACATGGTGGTGCCTCGAACTATTCTTCCCACTTTGTAAAAGCTGCATTTTCCCTAATAAAAAGACACATAAGCAATGAAAATTAAAAAAAAAAAAATACTAGTCCTCTATGTCTGCCTCCTCCCTTGCCTGGGTGTATGAGGATTTTTATTTCTGGAACTCTTTACTCCAAGAACTCTGTGAACTTCGTGGAAGTTAGATCAGCTCAGATGCCTTTGCAGTTACGAGGTGACAGATGGAGGAACTAAAGACATGAGGTGGCAGAGGTCCCAGGGACCAGGACTTTAAATAGTGACCTGCTCATGCTGTCTCTCTCTCTCTCTCTCCTAGAAATAAATAAATTTAAAAAAAAACATTAAAAAAAATAAAAAATAAAATAAATAAATAAATAAATAGTGACCTGCTGATTCGATATTCAGTATCTAACGAGGCACTGGGGGGACAGAGAGAGAGAGAGAGTTCCAAAGACCTCGTGGGGCAGGGGTATCTGCCTTGAGCCACTAATAAGGCCCTCTCACTAAGGAGTCATGTGGAAGTGAGGTCTTTCTTCCTCCTGGTCCCCAAGAAAACGTGAAGGTCAACATAGCCACAGCTTCTGTCCCTGTCATACGAAGCTCTAAACTTGTGCCCAAGGAAAGGCCACAGGAGGCACTGACCCCTAGACCATGCAGGCATCTTCGAGAAGATACAGTGTGGGGAATCGGCCACCTCCTGTCAAAAAGGAGGGAGGTCAGAGAAAGGCCCAGAGCGGTGAAGTGACCATCTGAGGTCACGTGCAAAACCAACCAATGTACCAAACCAGAGCCTCAGACTGTTACTTTCAAACCCTGTGCTCTCGGGACTCACCCTCACTTTCCTGAGGTTGATGGGGGTGAAAGCATCTTACTGGGACATCAAGCCCAACAATTCCAGAAAAGAGTTCTACGTGTCCTTCTGCTGAACTGCCGACAGGTCCTTTTACAGGGAGTTTCGGTGACAACTCAAGGTCAAGGAGCTTAAGAAGAAGAGACTCAGGGGAAGCGACTTCTTTTTCTTTTCTTTTTTTCCTTTTGTCATTCATTTTCATAAAGCATCCTGAATTCTACGGCTGAAGCAAAAGAGGCCTGGCAATCAGTTTCAGACAACAGGTATGCTTCGCTCCACTACACGCCCCTCCACTCCTGTTTTCTTCTTTAACTGAAACTGAGGTTATTTTTAACATAATTGGTAAAAAGTCAGGAGCCTTCATGCCACACTCTGGGTTCATCAAAACCTTATTTCCCTTGGGTGTGCTTCAACTCAGTGCTGATAAGAAAGCTAGGTATTAGTAGAGGAATTTCTGAACATTTACCTTAAGCCCTTTCTCCTAAGAATTAAGGTCTGATCTTTAAAACAATATCTTTTTTTTGGCTTCAGATTTAAAATGCTTTCAAGCTCCCATCTGTCAGATCCCCTGGGGCGGAAGTCAAGAATAGGGACCTTCAGCCTAATTGGAACATCCTCTAAAATCCTGCCATTCACTGAAACTGTCGCTTTACTTTTATCCGTGAAATCATCACAGCAGAGGCGAGTCACAAATAGTATTCCTGCGGCAGGAGTATGGAGCCAGGGGTCCGAAGCCCTAGGTCCAGCCACGTCATACGGTGCCGCCGTACACGTGTCTGCATCAGTGTCCATGTCTATTAAAAGATGACAGCCCAACTACAGAACGTTCTGGAAAAGGCAAAATGATAAAAGTAGTTAAAAGCTCAGTGGTTGCCATGGGTTAGCAGGAGGGAGGAATAAACAGACAACTGCAGAGGATGCTTAGGGCAGTGAAACTACTCTGTCCATTGGTAGACACATCATTACACATCTGGCTAAGCTCACAGAACGTACAACGCCAAGAGCAAAACCTAACGTAAACCATGGATCTGGGCTGATTCTGATGTATCAGTAAGATAGGTACCACTCTGGGAGGGGGTGTGGATAGTGGGAGATGGGGATGGAGGGGGACGCGGCTGGAGGGGATGTGGCTGTGCATGTGTGTAGAGGCAGGAGGTGTAAGGAAACTGTACTTTCTGCTCAATTTTGCCGTGAGCCTAAAACTGTTCTAAAATATTGAAGTCTATTTTTTAAAATATTTTTATTTTTATTTATTTCTAGGAGAGAGAGAGAGACAGCGTGAGCAGGGGAGGGTCAGAGAGAGAGGGAGACACTGACCCTGAAATAGGCTCCAGGCTCTGAGCTGGCAGTCAGCACAGAGCCTGACGCGGGGCTCGAACCCATGAACTGCAAGATCATGACCTAAGCGAAAGTCAGACGCTTAACCGACTAAGCCACCCACACGCCCCTGAAGTCCATTTTTTTTAAAGGAGATAGCAGAAGCTATCTAAGAACTTCTCCCTTACTGAACTATGAGAAACTGTATAGATGGTTAAAAATGGACAAACATGTATAGTGTGGTTATTATTAAACGTCTTAATAAGAAATCCTCTTCCAGGGGATTCTGGGTGGCTCAGTCGGTTAAGCATCCGACTCTTGATTTCAGACAGGTCGTGATCTCATGGTCCTGAGCTGAGGGTTGTGAGACTGAGCCCCGAGTTGGGATCCACCCTGGGCATGGAGCCTGCTTAAGATTCTCTCTCTCCCTCGCTTGCTGCCCCTCCCCCATTTGTCACTCACATTCTCTCAAAAAAAAAAGAAAAAAGGAAGGAGGGAGGAAGGGAGGGAGGGAGAAGAGAAAGGGAGGGAGGGAGAAAGAGATAAAGAGAGAGAGAAAGAGAGAGAGGAAGGCAGGCAGGAAAGCAGTCAGGAAGGAAGGAAGGAAGGAAATCTTATTTGAACTGACTGCAGGCGTAGGAGGCAGGAGCTTGGGTGTGGCGTGGGCTCAATGCTGCCTCTCCCTGCCCTGTTTTATATGATCAACAGCGTATCCCACAGAGCACGGTGGGACTATAAACGCACTGGAAAATGCATACCCCCAAGTCATAATGGTCTTTCAGAGGAGCCCACCAGGGGAATGGTGCTCGTAATACTAAAATGCTAGCACTGCTCTAAGAGTTTTGGAATTCCTCTTGTGGAACAAGCTTCCAGAATTCTATTTGAGTATTCCCAGGGTATGGATTTAGCTTCTGGAACGAGTTAAAAGTTTGATGATCTGCTATGTCCCAAATGAGGTGAGACCTGGCTTCCTTGTCTGGCTGTGAGGAACGAAAGAGAGACCCTACTTGCAAAGCTGAACTTGGACCTGCATGACGGAAGAACTGTACCAAACCACGACACACCACATCGACTGCCTAAGCTCACCTGGTGTTAGGACCTGGTGTGGAAGTGCTTCCCCGCTATTTTATGTATTTATGGTGCACCTCCGGCCAGCATTCCAAGAGCTCCCGGAATAACTCTGCAAAGATGACATTCCAGCTACGGAGCCATTTCGCAGTGGGAAAGAATGGATACATGTCAGTGCCCCAGGCTGGGTTCCCTCTCAGCGAGCTATCAGAGTGCGTGTGGTGGTTTTTGAGTGACTGTCTGAAGGCCTTTCCAGTAGGTTCTGAAGGGGATGCTGCTCTTGCACAGGAGGGCCCAGGGACCAGTCTGTTCTATACATTCATGGCCGACAGGGTGCGGGGTCCTCAAAGTGTCACCAGTGGAACCCAGGTTTCCTGTGAGTGACTCTCTTCACAAGATCACACTAGAAATCTTAAAGATTTTCTCTTTGTCCCTGACTGGAGATGGCGTTTTCCACTGAGCACAATAGAATGCAGACACTCTGAGATGGACCAGCTTTCAGTGCTCCTCACGAATTTCCTTAAAGCACTGGAAGCCTGCCACCACTGTGAAATTGTTCCCTCTCAGTAAAGACCACAAAACTGCCATTCGAAGCAGGAGCGCGTATAATGTCTTCAGATCCTCCCGGCCTTGCGTGGCTAATGCAGAAATACAGCTTCTGGCTCAGGAAAGAGATCCATCACGTCCCAGACGAAGGACTGGGCTCTGCCTCCCGGTCCTCTCAACCTCTGTGGCAACAGGGCCGGGGTGGGTGGGCATGGGTGTTGGGCGCTTGCTGTCGGGAAGCGCTTCTGAGGTTAGGGGGCCTTTGTGGAGAGGGATGGGCACAGAGCCATGCTTGAGACAGCGGGGCTCACCAGGATGTGGGGGAGAAGGGGGCTTGAGGCAGAGAGGAGGCGAGAAGTGCTGAGTGCAGATTGTGAACTGGGAATAAAAGGAGGGGGTGGTGTGTGTCTGGGTCTGATCTCTGTGTTCCTGGGCTCTTGACGAGGCCCTGAGCTGTCCTTCCTTCATACAGGTACCTCTGGGTTTGGACACCTGCTCCTTACTGGGCCATCAGTCCTGTGTCTGTCATCTGCATACAGCTGGGCTCTGGCCACAGCCCCTTGCTGTTTAGAAACCACGGACATATGTTCAGACCCACTGGCTTCTCCAGCCTTCTATTCCAGCCAGTTGGTATAGAGCTATTATGTTTCCCAAGACACAGGATGACTTAGACGGGTTTGCAGGGCTGTTGTAACTTACCACTTCCTCCTGTTCCCGTCTCCTTTTCTTGACCAAAACACGCAGAGGGGGCTCTTTTGGCTGGTTGTGCCCAAGAGGAAATTAAGATGGTATTTAAGAATGAAAAAATAATAACTTGTCCTATGTCTTCTGGAAATGGCAAGAGGAAAAAAAAAAACAGTTAATAAAGATGATGGCTCTTGATCAAAAGGAAAATGATTTTCCCAGGGAAGACAATTGAGAGCCTCTTTGACTGCGAAGAGATGTCAATAAAAGAATCCATTGAAGTGGGAGGCATTTAATGAAAAAGTTTGTGGGACAGAGTAACTGTGGTGACGTCCCCAGTCCAGATGCGGAGACTGTATGCCTGTTTCTGAGCCTCAGAGCATTCTGAAATGCACAGATCTCTAAAACAAAGAGGGTCATACGCGGCAGTAAAATCCTCCTCCACATCTGCTGGTATCTCAGATGCTCAGACCCTCCCATCTCCCTTTCTGCCTCCGTGAGGACTGGCCTCAGCCTTCTCTCTCTCTCTCATTTTCTGCCTGATATCCCTTGATCATGAAAAACTTGTCCCCTTGTGGCTTAGGTGAAGAAACACCGTGCTTGGTGGGCAAGCACTGGGGCTGTCCCCTGAATCCGGTTTACAGGCATCTCACTAATGACATTTCGTACAAACATCTTCCGAGGTTTCTGAGTCATAAAGGAGAGCTCTCTGTCTCTTCTGAAAGTATACAGTCATGTATACTCTGGCTCTTCTCCCTCGGTGTGGTTTCTTCAGGACCCCCAGCTGGGAGGTGTGAGTCTACGCAGATGCACAGATGCTCGAGCACGTACGATGTGGTGAAATACGATCTGTTCCGGGTCCTGGAAGCTGGGTGCCCTCAGGAGGGTCACTGACTTCGCTGAATCTCAGATTCCTCCTGTGCCAAACGGGGATTATAAGCACCTCTCCTGGAAACACGGCTACGATGAACTAAGATGGTGTCCTTCACGCACAAACAAAACAATATCCGGCACATAGGAGATGCTCAAGAAACAGCAGCTATCATAATCATTGTGTATCCAAAGTGTGTAAAGCTACAGGTTTTTCATCCACTGACGTGAGGTCGGGTTGTAGGAAATGAACAGAAGCCTGCAGTGGAGGGGACAGGGGACTCAAGTGGACTCAGTCCCACTGGGTCTGGCCAGCGGCCTTGCTTGCTAGGCCTTGGTGTGTGCATGGGGTCCCTCCAGTGACCCCTCCTCCTCCTCATCAGACATGCAGTAAGGTGGCAAAACCAGTGGGCACAAGGCAGCCAGCAGCACAGGGGCACGCATTTCCCTGTGGCGCCACACGGAACAGAAGTACGGGACCGCCCTGTTCGGTTGTTCAGGCCGTGGCTGTACCGAGGTGCACCGGGGTGACAGAGGAAGGGGACTACGGCAGCCCAGGCTCTGCTTGCCAAGCCACTGCTGGCACGGGCCTGGAAGAGCCCTCTTGTTCTAATCACGAAGGGAGCCCTTTCCTGCTATGCGTGGAGGTCCTGGATGCTGGGAAGACTTCTTTTTTAGCACCCAGGGGGCACCTTCTCCAGTGTCCGGGGCAGAAAGTCACCCACAAGCTCACTTTCTCACTCTTCGATCTGATGAGCTTACCAAGAAGAAGAGGAACTCTATGCTTGGACAGTGGACTAAGGCAGCACTACCCTAGTCTCCCATGGAGAGAGTACTAATGGCCTGGGGCGGGGGCGGGGAGGGGGGGGGGACTGTATTGCTCCTGAAGGCAGGGAGCTGTGGTCAGAATGGCCCATAGTCAAGGCAGAAAGGTATTTACAATTCTACATCAAATCCTAAAAGTTTCCAAGAGTTTTGCGTCCTAATCCTTCTTATGGCTGCTTTTGTTACAATAATAGATATTCTACCTTCCTCCAATCTGACACTGTGTGTAGCATGTGCTTTTGTTTTCCCCACCCTGGCTTTCCACTCTGTGACCCCCGAGGCTGTGTGAACCCCTGGCTGAGAAACACGGGTTTAAGAGAGGAAAAAGGGCATAGCCAGCCTGCCTGGCTCAGATCTTGGCTCCCCTCCTTACCGCTGTGTGACCTGGGGTGGCTCACTTAACCTTTCTGTGCCTCTCTTTCCTCACTGGTAATCTTGAGATGATAATAAAAGTATCTACCCTCGGAGGCTTCTGTAAGGACTAAATGAATTCAAATATGTAAAGTACTAAGAACAATGTCTGGCACGTAATAAAATCCTAAGAGGTTTATTTTATTTTATTTTTTTTATTTTCATGATCTCATTTATGAGCCTTCAAGTGGGAGCTGTAAGGCATGGTTTTTATTTCAGCTCCTCTACTGGTTCCACACAAGGAACTCTAGTCCTTGGTCAGCTGGATATCAGAAACCTTCGTGAATGGGCACGGGTATTATAAGAGCCTGAAAAACGATTGCTTGGTGAAATCAGGAGTAAGGTCTCTGATCTGGGTAATTTCCTGTCAAGTAAGAGGCTGTCACTGGGGGGAGCCAGATGAAGGGCACACGGACCTTTCATACTATTTCTGCACTCTCCTGTGAGTCTAAAATAAGAGTTAAGCACCATGATTGCTGTGTTTCTGAGGCGATGGCATTGACCACAGCATGAGGCATCTGAGATCGCAGCTCAGGAAGCAGCAGGAAGGACGGGAGGAGCCGAAGGAGGGTGGGTGGGGGCCTGGACATCAAGAAAAGATGGGTGCTCACGGCTGGCATGTGGAGGCTAGAGGTCAGGAGAGGCTGGGACACGGAAGTCCGTGCAGGCAACTGGCAGAGATCACCTGGAAATTCCTCATCATGTTGCACTGGGGAGGGTCGGTCACTGGTTCCTGGGGTCTATGGGAGCTGGGGTGGCAGGAAAACTGAGTCCACGCATGCAAGGTAGAGGGTGACAGAAGCTTACTGGGGAGTAAGATTTTGGAGTCTGCGGGTGAGCTGAAGCACAGGAGGTCGGCTGAAAATGCAGTGGCGTATGTGACAGGACACCATAGCTCGCTCACTTCACGCAGGATTAATAGCTCCTTCCGAGCCTATCGTTAAACAGAAAAGCCATGTGACTGGCTGAATCACTAAGTGCTTCAGTCTCTCAGCACTTAGCCAGAGCCAGGCAGGAACGTGTCAGACAAGGAGCCTGCTCTCATGAAGCTTGCGGTCTAGAGGGGGAGCCCCATAACACACACGTAAATACTGAAAAGCCAATGGTGGTTAAGAGCCAGGACAAGAGAAAAACAGGGCGATGTGATACAGAGCACATGGGGTGCTTCAGACTGGGAGACTGGGGAAGTCTTCTTTGAGGACGCTGCATTGAAACTAAGACCCGAATAACAAGGGGGCGCAACTCTGGGGAGATCTCAGAGAGTATGAGCTTCCAGGCAGAGGGTGCACTGGGGGCCAGGGTCCCAAGATGAACACAACCTGGCATTGAGGACTGTAACAAAAGCCGACAGGCCAGCGCACAGTGGAGAAGACAAAGGAATGGGAGTAGAAAAGGAGGGTGGATGGGGAGCTTTTAGAAAAGCGTTTCCCAAACCAGGCTTCCTCAACCTCACCAGTATTGGCATTGGGGCCAGCAATTCTGTGGTGCTGTCCCATGCACCACTCGTTCAGTAGTATCCTGATCCCTACGGTTAGATCCCAATAACAACGTACTCCCCTCCAGCTGTGAGAACCAAAATGTCCCCCATCTTTCCAAGGAAGGTGGCTAAGTATAAGGTTCTGGACTCAGGTCTTCTAGAGCTTTCACATGGTCGCTCGAATGCCCATGGGAGCAAAGACTTGTTAACTGCCTAGCACAAAATTTGCAATCAGTAGACACTTGCTCAGTGGAAAAAAAAAATGGCCCACGTTGCGTTTTTGGTGACTACCATGCTGGTTTTGACTCAAGCAGAAGTCGGAGGGGGAGGGCAGAGAGGAGTGCCCAGCCCAGCGATCACAAGCACTTGCCCAGGGCCATTTGGGACTACCTTTTGCACTATCCAGGGTGGCGGAGAAGGGGACAGTAGGCACTGGTTGCTAAGTGCCCTGGAAATAAGAGTCAGCCTGGCCAGCCGGAGGCAGACAGTCTGACCCAGTGATTATAGAGAACCGAGCCCCTCAGGCAGGCCCTCCCTTATACCATACTGCCTGGGCCTGAAAGCTTATACCTAATTTGCACCCTCCCCAGGTAGAAGGTTTGAGAATGGGGAAGCAATGGCAGCGAGACTCTGATGTATGTTATAGCAGCTGCTACTGCAGGATTTACCAAAAAGAACAATGCACCTGCCGTTGGTGCAAGCTGGCATTCAGCCACTTGCTGCAACCTTGCCCCACGGAGAATCGGGTGGAGGCCCAGCTCCACTGCCATGTCTCCAGGTGCTTGCAGGCTGGTGCGATGGGCCTGGTGCACTGGCGGCACGTGCCCTGCGAAGCTTTGCCACAGATGACCCTTCACACACGGAGGGGCTGCTGAGGCCTTCCTCGTGGGCCAGAGCTGGTGCGATGGTCCCAGCTCTGCCCAGCTCTGCAAGGAATGGCTCCTGGTGTCCTCCTGTCCAGATGGAATGAAGGGAGGGGCACGGGTGGCCGGGGTTTGTCCAATGAGACACCTGACCAGAAAAGAGGCATGTGTTAATTTGTTCTGTTGCTCAGCAGGGCGGTCTGCTGTGCAGACGAGAGATAAGGGCCAAGAGATGTTCTAGAGAGAGCACGGGGTTGGAGAGAAGGAGGGGGAGCTGGGGGAGTGAGGGTCGAGTGTCCACCAGGCCAGTGCCCACCCCCGTTTCCCCGTCCCAGCCCTGAGCAGGGTGCAGGAAGAATGACTCCTCCTCTGGGGGGGCTCCAGGCTTCCCACTCCCTCCCTCCACTCCCGGTGGGCTTATGCCCTCCCCCATCTGAGCACTTGGGAGCCCTCACACCTGGCCCGTTGTTGGGGCTGAATCATGTCCTCCCCCCTCCCACCAACAGATATGTTGAACTCTTAACAGCCCCTCAAAAGTGACTTGATTTGGAAGTAGGATCATTGCAGATGTGATTAAAGATTAGTCGGGCTGCAGTAGGGAGGCCCTTAAGTCATCGTGACTGGTGTCTTCATACGATGAGGAGATGAAACCCTGTGACAGACAAAGGAAGACGGCCAAGTGAAGACCGGGTCAGGGATTGGCGTTTCACTCTTACAAGTCAATGACTCCCAGAGTCGGAAGCTGGGAAGGGCGAAGAAGGATTCACCCCTAAAGACTTTGGAAGGCGCACGGCCCCCACCTGATTTCTGACTTCTGGCCTCCAGAACTACGAGAGGACAAATGTCTGTTGTCTTAAGCCACCAAATTTGTGGTATTTGTTATAGCATCCCTAAGAAAGAAATATATCTGTGTGCCATATTCTATGAATGAAAGCAGGCTTAAGGGAAGCTGCTTGCTTTGAGCCTACTTTCCTCACTTCGAGCTTGGCAGACCATCTACATCAAGGTCAACTGCAGGACGCATCCTGAATGCAGATACCTGCGACCCAGGCCTACTGCCTAGAATCGGGATCTCAGAGGGTCCACCTCTGGGACAGGCATTCATTATAGGCTCTCCAGCGAATCCTTCCATAGTCTGAGAATAGTCGCTACAGGGTTTGGACCTCAGCTTCCACAGCTCCTAAAATTCAGGCTTATTCCTTTCCCTTGGGGCTGTGTGAGCAGGTTACATTTGTTTGAGCTGCCCAAGCCCACAATGGATGGGGCCCTACACTGAAAAAGCAAATGAATGAAGGGATTTATGCCCACGAGCTGCTGACGTGTTGAATGCCAGCCAGGCTGGGTGCTCCGGGGTCCTTGTAGACATGAAGCTTTAACTCATCACAAAACGTTAGGACAAGGCAGAGTCCAGAATCCTCATGCTTTCCATGAAAAAGCAGATTCAGAGAAGTTGAGCAAGTTTCTTGAGATCACACAGTTAGAAAGTTGATGGTGCAGGGATTAGCCCCATAGCCTTCTGGCTACTAGGCTGAGGGCCTCCACTGCCTCCCTGGGTATCTCGCAATGCTGAATTCATCAGCTACTCATGTTCTCGGCAGCCCAGACTCACTGGGATGCTTTTTCTGCTCTGGCTCATCAGTCCTGAAGGATAAATAGGCAAGTGTCCGACTCCTAAGTCAGCCTAGACACCGAATCCACCCCTGGGAGATGGGGACAAGGTGAGAGAGTCCTTCTTCTCCTCTATCCCTCCTCGAGGGACCATAACTCTGTTCTCTGAGTGGAAGACACCAGTCCTCAGCACAGTAGCTGTGGTGTTTTCCGTCATCTGGGTCATTCGTCGGTACGCTGATTTGCTCTCCCTTTTACTGTGCCGTCGTAGTTAACCCAGCGCCAGGCCCTGCTCTAGACGCCGGGGTTAAAAGCGAGTGCGGGAAGGCCAGCTCCCCTCTGCGTAAGGAATTTATCGCAACATCCATTGTATCATGTCACCCGGTGTGCAAAACCCTCAAAAGGAGTCACTTTCAGGCCAGCTGCCCGTTAGAATCACTCAGACCAAGAAAAACAGGGCCTCCAAGGCCAGGCTAGAACACGAGTCCCTGTCAGAGCTCCCCCTAGTGACTGCATGGTGCAGGCCCAGCCCGGGAGGTGGGCATCAGGGTCCCCTGGCGGGCTCCCTGCAAGCCACATCCCTGGGCCCCACCGCAGGGCATTGGACTCTGGAGGTCTGCAGCGAGGCCTGGGAATGTGTGCTTCTGACAAGCTCCTGGGCGATGCCGGTCTGGGGGGCCACAATCTGAGAACCGCCGGATCCAGGAAGAGTGAGCCGAATGAAGAGTCTCACAGCTCTGCGCTGCTTGCCCTATTTATGTTATTACAGGACGTACAGAAATTTCTCTTCGGTGAGCTAAGCATGAGTTTGCAAATTAAATTTCTTAATTGAAGTCTTGGCTTCCCCCGGCGAGGACTGGTTTGGCCTGCCAAGATCCTGAGAGGGTGACCGTCCCCAAGGCGGGGCCACGTCACAGTGACTCGGGAGGGAAGGGAAGGAGGCTTTATTACAACTGAAAGTCGTTGCTGCAAATGAACTTCCTTGGACACTTCCTGTAGTGTCGTTTTTAACTCTGGACCTCAGTAGCTTTGGGTCTGTTTGTGCTGCTGTGGACCCTATACTTATAATGAATTCTGGTGCCCGAGGGACCCTAGGAGCCAGGGCATGCTCAGGGCTGCAGGGAGAGGGTGGAGGGTGCCACAGGGAGTCAGAGGTTTTGCTTTTATGCCCAGGAAGGGGACGGACACCTGGGAGATGGTCTTGGGTTGGAACGGACACTCCATACCCTGGAATCTGCCTGCTGGTGGGTGGCCTCCCCACCACGGAGACCACCAAGGACATCTGCACTGGCTGAATTCTCGCCTTTGTGCTGGCTGCTCAGCCTCACTGCCTACGTGGAGGGCAATATGGGGCGGCAGAAACATCTTTGGTGTTGGCATCGGCTAGATGGAGTGTAAGACCAAGCAATGCCCCTTACCAGCAGGTGATTAACCTCTGCGGGCCTCAGAGTCCATGTCTCTGGGAACGGGCGCCACCTGCCTGGTGAGGCTCCCGTAAGGACGAAATGAGATGGGAACACATGTGAAGTCCTTAGCCCAGTGCCCAACACACAGGGGCTTCGTGTCTGTTCTCACAGTTCTGCTCCTTTGATCTGTCCCAGGGTGGGAGGGTATATTTACTAGTCAGAGTCGTCCAGAGAGGCAGATCCAATAGTGATAGGGCACGTGTGTGTCTGTGTGTGTGCGTCTGTGTAGATATTTTAAGGACCCAGCTCATGTGCTCACGGAGGCTGACAAGCCCAAATCTGCAGGGCAGGTCGGTGGACTGGAGGCCCAGGGAAGAGCTGATGCAGCAGTTGGAGTCTCAAACCATCCACAGGCGTAATTCCCTTTTCCTTAGGGGGAGGTCCACTTTTTTTCTGTGAAGACCTTCAACTGATGAGACGAGGCCCACCCACACCACGGAGAGTAATCCACTTTATTCCCAGTCTACCGTTTTAAATGTTAATCTCATCTGAAAAGATGAGGTGTCTGACCAAATGCCTGGGTGTCGTGCTTAGCCAAGTGGACACGTAAAATTAACCACAGAGGCCGAGAGGAAGCAAGGCTGGAGAAGATACAGGAAGGTTTTGGATGTCCACCCACGGGGGAGGGGGTGCTTCACTTTCATTAGTGGGCATCTGGGGGCTCTGTATCTATCCATTGGGCTCCCTGTGGGGCAGGTGGGTGCCCATCTCCTGCAGTGAGACTGTGGCCCCTGTGGTTAACAAGGTGTCTGCACACACTGCCCCCATCAGAGCATTACTGTCAGGCAGTCAGGCAGGAACACTGAGGACCCAACGAAGCTCTGGGTAGAGCCCACTATCTCTTCAGCTGCCCATCACTACCTGAGCATGGCATGTCAGAGCCCACAGTACCTTCTGGGGAAACTGAGGCCCAGGGAGGGGAACGGGCTGCCCAAGGTCCTGTCACTAAGTGGCCACAGAGCTGGGGTGAGAGCCCAGGCCTCTTGACTACAGCTCCCACGTGGAGCAGGCGCGTCTGAGGAGCCCCCAAGGCAGCCACGCCTCCTGGGGGAGGGGCTGTATCGCCAGCGTCTGTACCAGCGCTAATTGGTGCGCCAGGACAGACACCTGACCAAAGCCCGCCGCGTCGGAGTCCTTCCCCAGGGAACGGGTTCACAGGGACTGAGCACAGAGGTGGGAATCCCTGGGGCTACGCTCTGCAAAGGCAGGTGCGCCGTGACCTCACGTGGCCTGTCGTGCCTCCCCGCGGCCCTCTCCCTAGACCGGTTACCCTACAATTCCGTGGGTCCCCTGACTACCCGGGGCATCTCAGAGTCCTTGATGCCCCAGGCAGCCGAACCCCAGCGCCGGTCCCGGGTGCTGAGCCGCTGCAGGTAGCTGGTGGGCAGTGCTCTGGCGGGCGGGGTGGGGTGGTGTCCCTCTTTGCGGTGAGGTCCCTGGGACCCCAAAGCCACCTCTCCAGCCCAGGGGCCCCGTCTGCGGCCGCCTGGCAAGAATGGTGAATTGCAGCCCTGAACTCTCAGCCTGCACTTGCTGGCTGGGCTGGGGGGTGGTCAGCGGCGCGATACAGACACCGCGCCCTGCATGCCAAGAGCCATTAACAGCTGCCCCGTAAATGCCAGTGACCCTCTGGCAAGCTGTCCTGTCCTGTCTACTTGGAACGCCGATCGGAGGGGCTTTCTCCTGTGTGACAGCCAGAATGGCAGTGGTACTTATGAGATGGTCCCAGGCAGGGCTCTGTACCTGCCCCCCCCATTCATTACCGGGAGAGGGGACCATGGGTCGGGGGTGCAGCCTGCTGGCTGCCTTGGGTGGGGTGATGTGTGGGCCAGCAGGGACCAGAGGGCCACCGGCCACTCGGAACCCTGAGGGAGCCTCCTGGCTGTCCCGTTTCCATGAGAAGTTCAAGGACATGTAGTGCAATGATTCTTTATGGACCTCAAACATCATCTGAAAGTCACACGCAGGCCCTGGGGCGCCAGCCCCGGCACTGTGACCTCAGTCCAGCTTGAATGGATTACAGCCAGATATGCCAGAGGTTCTCGACTTCAGACAACTGGTGGACCAGGGCAGGGGCCCCTGAACCACCGCTGGGCACAGCCACACCCACTTGCTTGGCCCTGTGTGGCTGTCGTGGGCTACAGGGCAATTGTGACTGGGAGGAGTTGTGACTTGGACCAGATGCCCCACAAAGCCTTAAGGTTTTTTATCGGGTCCTTTCCGGAAAAACGTGGCTGGCCCCCAGACTCGGGGACAGAACATGGGCTGGGCGGCAAGACAGCCTCCTCGGGAACCGTAAGCAAAGGGGCCTCACCATACCCCAGTGACCTCGGCCTCACCATGCTGGGGTGGGGGTGGGGGGTCGGGTACTGCATTAGGTGACTTCCTGGCACAAGGGACATAGTCCGTATTAATCTTTCCTTCTGCTTGCTACGGCTGCTTAATCTGTGTGGACAATGGCTATTATTTCACAATAGATAGGAAAGCGCTCTGAAAAGTTAAAAGTGAAGGGCTTAGGCGGTTAAGCATCCAACTTTGGCTCAGGTCATGATCTTGTGGTTCATGAGTTCCAGCCCCGCGTCAGGCTCTCAGCTGTCAGCACAGAGCCTGTTTCGGATCCTCTGTCTCCCTCTCTCTGTCCCTCCCTGGCTTGCTCTCTCTCAAAAAAATAAAAAATTTAATAAAAAAAAAAAAGGTGTTTTGTGGTTGTAGACTCTATTACAAGTATTATTCTTTTTCTTAAAAAAGTCTTTTTGAGAGAGAGAAGGAGCATGAGTGGGGGAGGGGCAGAGACAGAGAGATGGGGACAGAGGATCTAAAGTGGGCTCTGTGCTGACAGCTGCGGACCCGACGCAGGGCTCGAATCATGAACCATGAGATCATGGCCCAAGTGTCTGTCGGATGCTCGATGGACTGAGCCACCCAGGCGCCTCTATATAAGTATTATTCCTGAGATGGGAGGAGCCGCAAGCCCAGGGGAATCAAAATAGTTGTGTAGGGGTTGGTTGCCATGGAGAAGGCCGCCAGGACACCTTGCTTTCTGTGATTGCTCCCCCGCCCTCATTCTCCTCGAGCTGCTTGGAGAGCCTGCCTTCCCATCAGCGCTCCAGCCCTTGGGGGCCAGGGGGCTGAGGGCATCTCCTCTGCCTCTCTGAGCCTCAGTTTCTCCCATGAAAGACAGACGCTGCCACGCTTTTCTCAGAGGCGGGACCTAATGAGATGTAGTGACACACAGACAGCTTCACGCAGGAGGCGCCACATGGCGAGAGGAGGGGAGGGCAGAGGAGAGAGGGGGAGGGGTGGGGAGGGGAGAGGGGGGAAGGGAGTGGAAAGAGGAAAAGGGGAAAGGAAGGGAGGAAAAAGGAGGGGAGAGGAGGGAAGGGGGGTAAATATTTATAATCCCAGTTGCTCTCAAGCCTCCTCTGTATTCTAACTGGCATTTTTTTAAAATTTGCATTAGAACCAAGAGCTTTTTTTCCCCCTCTGTCTCTTTGAGAAGAAATACTACTTTTATTTTTGAAGCGGAGAGGAGAAAGCAGACCATGTGAGCAAGCTCTTTCCCTCCTGGGTGCCGAGCCTCGAGCCTTGGAAGACGTTAACTGTTGGGCTCCAGCGAGGCAGGGGTGTGCTCTGCGATGGGAGGCACGGCCTGGCTGGAACAGAACCAGTGTCGCCTGGAACAGAACCGGCGTGGTTCACAGGGTGGTTCAGGAGACAGAGCCTTGCCACAGCCAGTTGACAGATCACGAAAAGCAAGGCCGTCTGTGTGATGGGGCTCTGCGAACCCGTTCGGCTCCCAGCTCCCCCTTCCACACAGAGAGTTGCCTCTTGGACATCGCTGGAGATGAAAGTATTTCACATCCGCTGCGCAGAGGTGGTGGCTGCAGTCGGTCCCTCCTTCTGGCGGGCAGGGACCTGCTATGCCCCTCTGTCCTCCCTGCTTCACTGACAACCCCACTTTCCCTCACCCTCTCTGCCCCAGGGTGACAGGCCCTGCCTACAGGATGTCTCCTCTCGCCTTGGCCNAAAGAATCAGTTCAGACTCAAAGGGATGGACCACCAGCACCCCCCTCTCCGGGCCTCACATGCATCTCTGCTGTGACCCTGTGCTGTGATCAGTCAACCTCCCCACCGAGACCGTGGGGGCAGGTATGTGAGTGATGGTCTAAATGAAGGAATCACAGGCCTCCAACTTCTAGAAGAAAAATTCTTGAAAGGAACCAAAATTCTGATTGAGATATCGAAAAGAGGGTAANAAAAAGAATCAGTTCAGACTCAAAGGGATGGACCACCAGCACCCCCCCTCCGGGCCTCACATGCATCTCTGCTGTGACCCTCTACTGTGATCAGTCAACCTCCCCACTGAGACCGTGGGGGCAGGTATGTGAGTGACGGTCTAAATGAAGGAATCACAGGCCTCCAACTTCTAGAAGAAAAATTCTTGAACGGAACCAAAATTCTGATTGAGATATCGAAAAGAGGGTAAATCAAGGGTGTGAGATGAACACAGAGTGGATGTGATAGCTCTAGTTTACAGTGTGCCAAGTGATTCCTCAGGTGACGTTATTTTAACGCCTTAAAAAGCCCTTTCTTTAAATGTTTATTTTGAAAGGGAAAGAGGGACGCCTGGGTGGCTCTGTCGGTCGAGGGTCCAACTTCGGCTCAGGTCATGATCTCATGGTTTGTGGGTTCGAGCCCCGTGTCAGGCTCTGTGCTGACAGCTCGGAGCCTGGAGCCTGCTTCAGATTCTGTGTCTCCCTCGCTCTCTGCCCCTCCCCCACTCAAGCTCTGTCTCTCTCATATAAACATTTAAAAAAAAATTGAAAGAGAGAGAGTGCGAGTGGGAAGACAGGCAGAGAGAGACGGATGGAGAGCATCCCAAGCTGGCTCCACACTGTCAGCATGGAGCCTGACATGGGGCTCAAACTCATGAACTATGAGACCATGACCTGACAAGAATTGGATGCTTAACCAACTGAGCCACCCAGATACCACCCCCCTTTTAAATTAATTAAAAATTTTAATTTATCAACCTGTTTTAATTTATCAAACTCTGCTCTCTTGTAGTGACTGATTCCCAGTTTTAACAACCTCGGTTCTCAGTAAACAGATTTAGTAGATCTGATGGTTCGGACGTGTCTGAGGCGCCGGCAGTTCTTTGTGCCGCTTGTTTCCTCAGCAAGGATGAACACTTCTCAGGGATGCTGAGACACGCAGGGTTGGGCTCAAGTCTCAGCCAGCAAACATTTTCTTGTCGCAGATACGTCACGCGTCTTCCCACAAGCTTTACGTTCATGTTGCGTGAAAAATCTTTTGCCAGAAAATGACTCTAACTTCTGTGATGTTCTAGGTATGAGAGCTCTCACGGGGCCTGAGCACAAACCAGAACTGGGATGGCCCAGCTGGAAGCGTGGTTCCCTTCCATTCAAAAATAGTGGAACACTGGCCCCAAAGTTCACCTGGTTAACAGAAAACTCTACCTTGTTTCTCTTTTGCATAGAAATATGGGATATTGGGGCACCTGGGTGGCTTAGTCGGTTAAGCGTCCGACTTTCGCTTAGGTCATGATCTCGCGGCTCGTGGGTTCGAGCCCCGCGTCGGGCTCTGTGCTGACAGCCAGCTCAGAGCCTGGAGCCTGTTTCAGTCTGTGACTCCCTCTCTCTCTGACTCTCCCCTGCTCACACTGTCTCTCTCTCTCCTAGAAATAAATAAAACATTTAAAAAAATATATGGGATATTATAGGGGGAAAAACATCCTCTTTGTTCATTAGTTTTCTCATCTGTAAAAAAGGGAGGGATTCTATTATAATAATAGAATTATTTTTTTAAGGTTATTTATTTTGGGGGGGGAGGGAGGGAGAGAGAGCAAGTGGGGAAGGGGTAGGGAAACAGGAAGAGAGAATCCCAAGCAGGTTCCATGCTGTCAGCTCAGAGCCAGACACGGGGCTTGAACTCACGAACTGTGAGATCACGACCTGAGCCAAAATCAACAGTCGGATGCTTAACTCAATGATCCACCCAGACGTCCCTATTCTAATATCTTATAAGCAGTGATTACACACAGTCCTTTGTTCACTGTTCCCAGAACTTTCATCTATCAAAGGTAATGTCCTTGCCAAAAAAAAAAAAAAAAAAAAAAAAAAAAAAGAGAGAGAGAGAGATAATTATTTGGTGATATGTAATGAAAACCTTAAATGTATACGTGCTTTCTGACAACCAATTCCATGTCCAGAAGTTGATGCCGGGGACCTCATACCTATGTGCCAATATTAAACCACCAAGATGTTCATCATGGAGCTTACGTCTAGTCATGAAAACCGGGACACAATCTAAATTGTCAGGGATAAGGGTTTATGGTTAAAGAGATTATGGTTCGGCCACATAGACACATATTATATGTGATTTATACACCTAAGATAAAATATTCAAGAGATACTGTTCGGTGAAAAAAGTAGTTACAAAACATTATAAAAATAGTGTCTCAATGTTTAATGTAAGTAAAATTGTAAATTCACAGGAAAATACTGAAAGGCTAGACCAATATGACATTGCAAGGGCGGAGTTATAGGCTACCTTACTTACCCACAGTGTCTCAAGATTTTATAATGAGTGTGTATTAGTTTTCTAACAAAAAAGTGCTATTTTTAAGTAATTCTGTTAGTGAAAATAAGTACTCAGCCCAATCAGAAGAAATAAGATGACCTGAGGACAAATGTCATTTAAAAGAGCAAAGAAAATAAAGTTATTCCCTTGCCCACCTTCCCTTCTACTGGTCCAAATGCATGAATCCTGCTTGAAATCTGGACCATGACTTCTCAACGCAAGAAACAGAGAGCCCAAAGAAATCAAGAACCCAAACTCAGAAACGACAACGGAAAAAACGATGTGTCCAGGCAACAGGACTCTTTGCTCAGATGCTATATAAGGACACTGATGTTAAAAATGAATAGCAAGGGGGCGCCTGGGTGGCTTGGTTGGTTAAGCATCCGACTTTCACTTAGGTCATGATCTCGTGGTTCGTGGGTTCGAGCCCCGCGTCGGGCTCTGTGCTGACAGCCAGCTCAGAGCCTGGAGCCTGTTTCAGTCTGTGACTCCCTCTCTCTCTGACCCTCCCCTGCTCACGCTGTCTCTCTCTCTGTCTCCTAGAAATAAATAAAACATTAAAAAAAAAAAATGAACAGCGAGGGGGTGCCTGGGTGGCTCAGTTGGTTAAGAATCTGAATCTTGATTTTCAGCTCAGGTCATGGTCTCACAGTTCAGGTTCATGAGATCGAGCCCCACGTAGGGCTCTGATAGCACGGAGCCTCCTTCGGATTCTCTCTCTCTTCCTCCCTGCCTCTCCCCTGCTCATGTCTGTCTGTCTCTCTCTCTCCCTCTCCCTCACCTTCTCCCCCTCTCTCTCTCTCAAAATAAATAAACGTTTAAAAAAATGAACATTGAATCTTCCCCAGGAGAAGACAGCCATGCTGTGCACTGTGTCTTCAGAATCAAGGTCTTTTTATATAGACGTATACAATGGAAGTAGGTGCTTTCCTTCTGTCTTCTCCCTTTTTTTAAATTATGGAAAACTGTCAAACATATACACAAAAGTAGATGATGTCAGTAAGGGAAGAGCCGGAACACTAGCACCCCGTGGGTTCCTGTGAGCAGTTTGGCTCTTTTCCTGTAGGAGATGAGAATCTCAGGGGAGTACTGAGCAGAGAACTTGAATGACTCGACTTCTGTTTAAAAGAAAGGAATGAATGAATGAATAGATAAATCACTCTGACTTCTGTGTAGAAACCAGACTGTGAAGGAGACAAGAATATGGAGAGGAAAACCAGCTTGAAGGCCACCGCAATAATCTAGGCGTGAGATGACGGCTTGGGCTACGCGGTAGCGGTAGAAACATGTAGATTTCCCCCTACGGTAAGCAGAATCATCTCAAACATTTTCTTTTTAACAGCTGTATTGAGATATAAAACCATACGCTTCACCCACTTCGATGGTTTTTAGCACGTTTATAGAGTTAGGCAGCCATCACCGAGGTCAATTTTAGAACATTTGCATAATCCTCCCCCAAATCTCTGTACCATTTAGCACTTTCTCTCCATTTCCTGCCAACCGCCCCCCCCACCCCCCCGGGCAACCACTAACTTACTTCCTGTCCCAATATATTTGCCCATTCTAGACACATCCCATAAATGGCGTTATACCCCATGAGGCTTTTTTGTGAAAGAGATCTTTCACTGTCCATAATGTTTTCAGGGTTCACCCATGGTGTACCATGTACTTCCCTTCTTTTTATTACCAGATAATAGTCCATTGTACGGATATACCACATTTTGTTTATCCATTCACTACATGATTGACATTTGGGTGGTTTCCACTTTCTGGCTGCTGTGAATATTCACATACCAGATTGTTTTGTGGATATATGTTTTAATTTATCTTGGATAATACCAGGAGTCCAAATGCTGAGCCATATAGTAACTCCACGTTTAACCTTTTTTGTCAAAGAGCCAGAATGCCTTCCACACCGTTTCCATCAGTTATGCATGAAGGTTACACTTTCTCTACATTCTTGCCAACATTATCTTTTAGTCCCGAACATTCTTATATTCTCAGATTGCACCCCTGATTATCTCTTTAGAATACTTTCTAGAAGCGGTCTAGATCCACTGTAAGTGGTTAAAGTGCATGTACTTTTCAAAGGCTTCAGATATATTTTGCAAAATTATCTTCCAGAGAGACTGTACCAGTCTGTAGCTGCACAGATAGTGTATGATTTATGATTTCACCACATCCTCACCAGCAACGAACATTACTATGCTTTTTAATCTTTTCCAATCCAATTCAGAAAAAATGCTACCTGTCTTTGCTGTATTTCTCTGACTTACTGTTAACTTGAAATACATCTGAAGTGTTCATCGGGGCTGTTCATTATTTCATACTTAAGAACTTTCCATATGTTAAGGAGAGAAACATTTTACTGTGTAATTTGCAGATAATTTTTCCAATTTGTTGTTGATTTTCCTTATATATTCTTCACCCAATAGAAGTTTAAAATTTTAGATGGATATATTTATCAACATAAATTTTATCATTTCTACATTTGTCATCATGCTTATGATGTCTTACTGCTCTCAAGAACATATAAATATAAAAAATTTTTCTGATAGCAATTTTATGTTCTGATTTTCACATTTAAAGATGACTCTGCCCTGATTCTTTTTGTGTTTTTTAAAAAATATGGTCTGAAAACTTTTTCATATTTTGATAATACATCCTTTCCCGAGGCAGTTAGCATTTATTTAATCCTTATTTTTAAAAATACTTTTAAATATTTATTTATTTTCCAAGAGGGAGAGAGAGAGAAACAGAGAGAGCCGAGGAGGGGCAGAGAGAGGGAGAGAGAAACCCCAAGCTGAAAGCACAGAGCCCAATGTGGGGCTTGAACTCAAGAACTGTGAGATCATGACCTGAGCCGAAACCAAGAGTCGGACGCTTAACCGACTGAGCCACCCAGGTGCCTCTCAACCTTATGTTTTGAATCCCTTTCTTTATTTCCTATTCTTTCCATTAAACTATAAGTATTCACACAGTACTACCATATTTTAATTGTTGCATTTTATAAATATATATTAAAATATGGTACGTCAAAAATCCCTGTAAGGATTTTCCCCTCCTCAAAGTTTCTTGATTATTTTCTCCTGATTTTCCACCAAATGAATTTTTTATTTTTTGTTCTGGTTCTGCCCTGCAAAAACCCACTGATAATCTATAAATGCAACAGGATTTCAATTAGACTAAGTTGGGTAAGTACAGCCATCTTTATACACGGACTCTTGCTATGCAGAGAAGGGATGAGTGAACTTTCTACTTACTCATGGCTTTTGTTTTTCCTAATGGTTCTTGGCTGCTGGTCTATTTAATTGCCATAGATCTTGCACTATAAGTTTGTTCGAAACATTGTACATTTTGTGGCTAGTCTGAAGAGGATTTTTAAATTAATGTATTTTCTACTGGTTACTTCTAGTACCTAGCAAAGCTATTGCTTTTTTTACCTTCAAATTTCATATGTAATCGGCTGTATTGCTAAACTACCTGTCACGCTCATAGATTTTAGTGAATTCTCTTGGGTTTTCCAGGCAGAAAGTCGTATCACTGCAAATGGTAATCTTTCAGCTTTTTTTCTTTTTAATGTTTTATTTTTATTTCTGAGAGAGAGAGACAGCGTGAACAGGGGCGGGTCAGAGACAGAGGGAGACACAGAATCCGAAACAGGCTCCAGGCTCTGAGCTGGCTGTCAGCACAGAGCCCGACGTGGGGCTCAAACCCACGAACCATGAGATCATGACCTGAGCCGAAGTTGGACGCTCAACCGACTGAGCCACCCAGTGCTCCATCAGCTTCTTTGCCCACGTATGTGCCTCTTCTTTCCATTGCCTTTCTGCATTGACCAGAATTTTCAGACATTAGTAAAGGCAATCATAGTGGGCCCCTCTTGACTGCTTTCGACTTTTTACAGAATGCCTCTACTGTTTTCCACAAGGTGCAGGGCTGGCCACGGGTCTGAGATACACACACTGTCATCATATGGAAGAAGTATCTGTTACTTTCCTGTTTACTGAGAACCGAGGTTGTTAAAACTGGGAATCAGTAACTACCATATTGAATGCTTTTTAAGCATCTAACACGGGAATCATATGGACTTTCACTGTTGGCATATCAATACAATGATGATGAATAGATTTCCTAACATCCAATGGTTGGTCTTGCATTTTGGGATTAGCCCGAGTCATGCAAGCTACGTCATCCTTTCCAATAACCTGCTGGGTTTGGTTTGCTAATCTTTTATTTGGAATTTCCACATTTTTCTAACAAGGTTGTTTAAAGATCTCTTTCAGGCTAGCCCGGCAGAATTTGATGGTGGCCTGGGTCCTTCCTGCATGCTGCTCCAAAGTCTTATCATAAACACCAGGGGGTGCTCAGGACCATGTGGTGGTACCCTTAGTGTGTTCTAGGTTAACTAACTGTGCCCTTTCCACCTTTTCACTTCATTCCAACCCAGCAGGTCCCCAGAGAAGAGGCTTGGTCTACAGCCCCGCCATCTGGAGAACAAGAGAAATGATACATACATTTCAGTGTTATCTAGCAGCATCTGCTGCCGATGAGAAGCAAGACTTAAAAGTTCCTGTGTGCCCCAGAAGAAACAAATCTAGGTGAAGCTGGGATGCTAGACCGCCTTGACCAATCTGAAACTGGAGCCCTCCTATTTATTACCATCACCTTTCTGGAAAGTTATTTACACGACCATAATCCTTAGCAACTCTGCACAAGCTAGGCAACTTGCTTATATTGATGGAGTAACTGCCTTACAAGGATCTGTCAGCTCCTCAAAGTATATGAGCAGCTAAATGAAAAAAATATATATAAAATGCNTTCATGTCTCCTTATTCTTCGCAATCAAGTGCCTGTTCGGCTGTAGCCTTCATTAACCAGAAGGATGTGTCCACTCGAAGATCCTGAGTGCCGCACTGGAACTTGAACTGCTAGAATTCCATGGAAGGGAGACATGTTTTGTCAGCACTGTGGTGACCAGTCTGGTGCACCCACAGCGGATTTACAATGGAGGCAGGAAGCATTCCTGAGACAGCAGTGGTTCAGGACCCCTTGTGGGCTATCAGTTTTTTGAGAATCTGATAGAGACTCTGGTCCCTGCTGCCTTAAAAATGGTGCCTGTACATATGTACGCGTAACCAGCCTAACAGAAAACTTTAAAAGGTCCATGGACCTCTCCATCTCGGTCATAGTACCCGGTAAGGGGGTTACAAATCTGGCTGTGCCTCACATGAATCACCTGGAAAACTTCTGTAAACACTTGACCTTAGGTTGTACTCTTGAGAGAGTGAAAGAGAATCTCAGGTGGTGTGAAGGTGTACTCTCAATCCCCCACCCCCGGTACTTATNCTAAAGATGCTAAAGGAAGAGAGGGGAAAACTCATCAGACAATCCAATTCAGGGACACCCATCTATTTATATGTTAGGGTCTTCCAGGGCATGTCAGAACCCAAGAATTTTTTTTTAATAATTATCTTTTTTCTGAAGTTTAACATTTTGGAAGAAACAGAGAAAGTGCAAGTGGGGGGAAGGGCAGAGAGAGAGAGAGAAAGATTCCCAAGCAGGCTCCGTGTTTCCAGCACAGAGCCTAATATGCGGAGCGAACTCATGAACCTGATCATGACCTGATCCAAAACCAAGAGTCAGACACTAAACCAACTGAGTCCCACAGGCTCCCCAGAACCCAAGAGATTTTATTAAAACAATACGCTACCACCTAAGACATGGTTAATCAACTATGTAAATATGGAGATCTGACCTCTGAAAGTAGCCAGGAGAACATGAGCTGGACAGTGGGGGAACTATTAATACAAAGAAGGAAAATCCAATAAAACCTTACAAACAAGCATTGGGTCCATTTAAGATCAGCAATTTTCAATATCTGTTATTACCAGCGATAGAGCTTGCTTTCAAGGAAATGAGTCCAATTTATTTATTTATTTATTTTAATTTTTATTTCTAATTTCTGAGAGAGAGAGAGAGAGCGTGAATGGGGGAGGGTCGAGAGAGAGGGAGACACAGAATCTGAAATAGGCTGCAGGCTCTGAGCTGGCTGTCAGCACAGAGCCCAACATGGGGCTCGAAACCATGAACCATAAGATCATGACCTGAGCCAAAGTCAGACACTCAACCGACTGAGCCACCCAGGCACCCCGAAATGAGTCCAATTTAAATCCAATCACTTACTTTGGGTATCCTGGGTGTGTATGTGCTCATAATTGATAAGGTATCGGGATCAACCCATGATTTCATTCAACATATAAAACAATCAACTGAATAGCAGTTTTCACGTAGAAGGATGGGAAAATTTATCAAGACTCTTTAAAAGAAAGGGTCAAGGAACTAGTCCCAAGAGAAACTTTTATTAGACAGTCTTTCCCAAAGTACTCTTTCTCTGGGAAATAAAGCAGTCTTAAAATAAGACAAAGAAACNAAAAAAAAAAAAAAAAAAAAAAAAAAAAAAAAAAAAAAAAAAAGGAAGCCAATTCTACCTATTCTTGCTTATTTTGCCCCCTGGTGGATGTCTTTTGTCATAACAGCAGGTAGGTACCTCTCTAAAGGCTGGGTTAGGGCTCACAGATAGGCTGAAGGAGGCTGGATCAAAACCTTTAGAAATACTAGGTCCTAAAAAGATTATGGGGGTACCCCGTCCCTATGTATTAAAATAAAGCTTGTAGGGGCGCCTGGGTGGCTTAGTCGGTTGAGCGTCCGACTTTCGCTTGGGTCATGATCTCGCGGTTCGTGGGTTCGAGCCCCGCATCGGGCTCTGTGCTGACTGCCAGCTCAGAGCCTGGAGCCTGCTTCGGATTCTGTGTCTCCCTCTCTCTGACCCTCCCCTACTCGCGCTGTCTCTCTCTCTCCTAGAAATAAATAAAACATTAAAAAAAGAATTAAAAATAAAATAAAATGAAATAAAATAAAATAAAGCTTGTCAAGATGAAAATAAGTGTAAGGAAATTTGACAAAAATCTGATTTGTATTTTATTTATTTTAATTTTTTTAATGTTTATTTATTTTTGAGAGAGGGAGAGAAGGCATGAGTGAGGAGAGGTAGAGAGAGGGGGAGACACAGAATCTGAAGCAGGCTCCAGGCTCTGAGCTGTCAGCACAGAGCCCGACGCGGGGTCCAAACTCAGAGACCACAAGATCATGGCCTGAGCTGAAGTCAGACGCTTAACCAACTGAACCACCTAGGCGCCCCTCAAGGTCTGAGTTTTAAAAGTTTAATTGCGATGGCAAGATTTGGGGAGGACAAGAAGAAGGTCAGATGTCACATTTATTCTCCTTAAATTCGCTTTTGGTGCCCCTACATGGCCCCTGTGGTTCCTGATAGCTTCCTCGCTGTCTGGTGTTATAGGGGATTCCAGGTTCATTTTGCAGATTTCCTGCCTAGACCTGGAAATCAGATGTTTTTTTTTTTTCAGGGGTCCTTGTTCTCTAAAAATGGGCAAGGGTTGCTAATTGCTATCGGGCTGGCCACTGAACAAAGAAATACTTGTATACAGATAGATACATGAACCCATACGTAAAATACGTCACCAGTTCATACTGAGATTTCCAATTCAAATCTAAAACTTCTGGGCTTTTAGTTAGCTTTCCCTGTTGTATCTGATCACCTTTCTTGCACACTAAGAATGTGGGTTTTCAAAGATGACGGAGGTTGATGGCACTGAAATGCAGCGTATTACGCTCATTTATCTTACACTACACACATAACAGTCCTTGAATTATAATCCTAATATTACCAACCACACGATGACTGAAAACTCATTTTTTGGGGGTAAGCACTCTCTATTCTTCCTTACACTGTTACAGTTGGGCTATATCTACCGTGTCAGAGAATATACCATATCCTCTGAGTTTACCCCAACTTACGTAATGCTCAACAATATTCCTTATGTCATTTTCCCTCCAATTGGCTGTCTGAAGCCAGTTTTCTGGAAGATTTTTTAGGAAGTGTTCACGGGAACAACATTTCCCGAGTTCCTGCATGTTGATAAGAGTCTATGTCCTTTATAGTTGATTAAAAAAAAATCCTTGGCACACTGGCTTTATGCAAGTAGATAGATACGTTACTCCATTTTCTTAGATACGTTACTCCATTTTCTTCTGAGATTGCTGTCGAAAAGTTGATGATAAGTCTATTTTTCTTCTCCTTTTAAATCACATAGACTCTCTTTTTCTCTAAAATCCAGTTGTTCTGAAAACATCTTGGTATTAGCCATTCTGGGGTCATTCTTCTCAAATACACAGTATACTCTTTTTATATATTGTTTTAAGTTTTCTTTATTTCAGGATAGTTTTCTTGAATTATAGTTTTCAGTATTTTATGTTCTGTTTTGCTTTTCTTTTTCATTAAGAAGCTCCTATAAGCCATAGGATCTATCTTTCTTTGCCCATCTTCAGTATTTGGAAATTTTTCAAATCTTTTTATAAATCCTTCATTTCTTTTTGACTTTACCATTTTCTCCTTTTTTATATTTGAAGTATTCACACACAGTGCTCTATTAGTTTCGGGTGTACAGAATTATGATTCAACACTTGTGGCTCATCACAATAAGTGTACTCTTAATCCCCGTTATTTCACACACACCTCCAAATCTGGTAACCACCAATTTGTTCTCTGCATTTAAAAGTCTGGTATATTTTTGTTTATCTCTTTTTTCTTTCTTTGTTCATTTGTTTCTTAAATTCCACATATGAGTAAAATCAGAGAGTAGTTGTCTTTCTCTGTTTGACTCAGATCACTTAGTATATACTCTAGGTCCATCCATGTTGCTGCAAATGGCAAGACCTCATTCTTCTTATGGCTGAGTACTATTTCATTGTGTGTGTGTGTGTGTGTACATCACATCTTCTATATGCATTCATCTATGGATGGACACTTAGGTTGCTTCCGTATCTCGGCTATTGTAAATAACACTGCAAAAATATAGGGGTGCATATATCTTTTTGAATTAGGGTTTTCATTTTCTTTGGGCAAATATCCAATAATGGAACCACTGGATCATATGGTAATTCTGTTTAAAAATTTTTGAGGAACCTCCATATTGATTTCCACAGTGGCCACACCAATTTTCTTACCCACCAGCTTTCTGACACTATACAGAAAAATAAACTCAAAACAGATTACAGGCCTAAATGTGAGACCTGAAACCATAAAACTCCTAAAAGAAAACACAGGCGGTAATTCCTTTGACATCAGCTGTAGAAACATTTTTCTAGATATGTCTCCTCAGGCAAGGGAAACAAAAGCAAAATTAAACTACTGGGACTACGCCAAAATTAAAACCTTCTGTACCGTGAAGAGAACCATCAACGAAACAAAAAGGCAAATTACTGAATGGGAGGAGTTATTTGTAAATGACACATTCAATAAGGGGATAATTTAAAATATATAAGGAACATATTCAACTCAACACCATTTTTTCTTTTTTTTACCTTCTATGTCTCTTAAGCCATTATATTATATGTGTTCCTGTGTTCCTTCTAGATTAGTCTTAATTTCTGAAATCACTTTTATTTCTACTTCTTTCCTGAGTTATGTCACCTCACGTCTGAGCATTACTAATTTTGATTTATGTTGATCTTTCATATCTGACATAATTTTCTACTATTTTGAAATGCTAGGTTACAGTTCTGTATTTGCTTCTGGGCACATCCTGCCAACCACACTTCTATGGTGTAGGGTTTTTACTCTGCTCCCTGGTCTTTTTTTTTCTTAATAATAACCTTGCCTGGGGCACCTGGGGGGCTCAGCTGGTTAAGTGTCCAGCTTCGGCTCAGGTCATGATCTTGCAGTTTGTGGGTTCAAGCCCCGCATCGGGCTCTGTGCTGATTGCTAGTTCAGAGCCTGGAGCCTGCCTTCAGATTCTGTGTCTCCCTCTCTTTCTGTCCCTCTCCTGCTCTCTCTTTCTCAAAAATAAGTAAAACATTTTTAAAAAATTTAAAAAATGACCTTGCCTGGGATTTGACTTTAATATTTTTCTGTTGTTAATTTTTAGGTGAACATTGTCTTTCCGAACTTTTAGAAGGAGATGGGATTCAGGGAAGTTCTTCTAGCTTCGCAAGGCTTCTTTCTGTTGTTCTGTGTAGTTTACCTATATGGCAACTTGCTCTCTCGGAATTCCTGGCTCTGTTTTCCTCTTCATCTATGGTCTGGGATTTTCCTTTCCCTCCCTGTCCATCCCCATTATGTTCAATTTTGACCCCTCCCCAATGAGCCCTCCTCTATGGGTCTGACCCTAGGAGGAATCCCATGGGTCAATTTCCAGCATCCCCAGGGGCTCAATGGCTCTGGCCCCTTCAGTCCTTCTTGCCATGGGCCCCTTGCAGAGAGCTGGTATTGGAGTGAGCAAAACCCCACTCAGTTTCGATGCAGTTCTGAAAATGGCCGTTCTTTCCAGGGAACACCTGCTGACCATCCGGGATCTTCTTGTTCTCACGTCTATCAGCAGCTGGTCCATTGCTTCTTAGACAGCAAACCAGCATGACTCATGGCTTGCTGGTGGTCCCTCCTGCCTGTTTGCATTCTGGGATCCCGGGGATAGCTTTTCACTCAGTTTTGCTGTAAATGTCCATGGACTTTTGGCTTTGCTATCTGGTTCCTGACTTTAATGCAAGGATAGAGACATAGTGAAAACTACATTGTCACAGCTCCCATCTTGCTGGGATCTTCTCCTTACCTGGCTGACCTTTAAACAGCCAATAGTGGATTTCAGCTTGGCAGATATGGGATATATTCCAAAGAGATTGTCCAATGTGGTTAGATATAAAAGGGGGGAAAGAATGAAAAAGAAAATGAGCAAGCATTAAGAAAATCTTGGAGGGCACCTGGGTGGCTCAGGCGGTTGAGTGTCCGACTTCAGCTCAGGTCATGATCTCACAGTCTGTGGGTTTAAGCGCCAGGCCTGTGCTGATAGCTCAGAGCCTAGAGCCTCCTTTGGATTCTGTGTCTCCCTCTCTCTGCCCCTCCCTCTCCCTCTCTCTCAAAAATAGATAAACAGTTGAAAAAGGTTTTTTTAAAAAATCTTGAGATGGGGCACCTGGGTGGCTGAGTCGGTTAAGCACCTGACGCTAGCTTTTGGCTCAAGCCATGATCTCACAGTTCATGAGTTCAAGCCTTGCATCAGGCTCTGTGCCGGCAGTGTGGACCTTCCTTGGGATTCTCTTTCTCCCCCTCTCTCTGTCCCTCCCCAGCTCTTCTCTTGCTTTGAAAGTAAATAAATAAACTTAAAAAAAAAAAAAAAAACCTGTTAGGATCACCTAGAGATAACTGAAGTATACTTTGTTAGCACTGAATCAGACAAGATACAAACACCTGGACCTGACAAAAATATATGTGATCCTGGTATAGCACTGGCTGGAGATAAAGAAAAGCTCAGAAAAAGACACAGTCACCAGGTCTTCCTATCCCACAGTCTTAAACCCAGTACCACCCTTCCCTACAACTGGGTCAGCAAATTAGGCTAATCCTTTATGAGGGTCAAAGAAAATTAGTTGCTTTCTTTACACTGAGTTTACATCCATTGTATATTCTACCTCAGAAAGTACAGATAGTTATCCCTTTCACTTGAGTAAAATTAAATGTGGACAATTAGCTTAACCTTTAAAGAATAAATCTAGTTCCCTAGAGCTCATTGTTTTGAGTACGAAGTTTGGGTACAATCAGGACCTGCTTTTGCTGCTAGTTATGTGGTCTGTGTGAGGGCCAAAGGCCACCGGCTCAGGATGTCTGGGAATCTCAGGTGGTTCTAGAACGTCCCATGCCAGAAAAGCAGCACTAGGAATCTCTCTGGAGGGAGGCGTAAAATACCACCTGCAACACTCATTCTGCCAAAGGGACTTGATTTCTATGCACCACCCAGTCCCCTTGAGATTAGACTGTTCTGGGCAGTTAAAATACATTTTGAATGGCAAAACACAAAATCCTTACTCACGTACACATTTTAAGTGTGTCTCCATTACACTTCCTATAGGAAACGTCAAAACAGCACATCCTACTGGATTTGGTCAGTAACGTGATATTTCCTTTGGAAATATCAATCATGAGAATGTAGCTCTCAGGGGTCGTTTTTGAGGAGAGGAAGAAAAGAGCACAAGAAACGAATGTCTTAGAATTCACAGGATCAGGGGGGTCTTTCTTTGGTTCTTGAAGAAAGGCATCAGAGACGAGCTGATGGATGGGAGGACAGCTGTTAGTGAATTCTTGGGCTTGAACTACTGTGTTGGAGCCACTGGTCTAAATGTCACAGCAACAGTACCACAGCCTCTTGGAATGTCTCCTAACAGTTGGTAAGCACATCACCAGGCTCTAAAAACATTACAAAGTCTTTAATGACACATACCAACTAAAAATGTCACTGCCGTAAAGGAAGATTAAGAATTCAGATTGTGGGGCGCCTGGGTGGCTTAGTCGGTTGAGCGTCCGACTTTCGCTTAGGTCATGATCTCGCGGCTCGTGGGTTCGAGCCCCGCGTCGGGCTCTGTGCTGACTGCCAGCTCAGAGCCTGGAGCCTGTTTCAGAGTCTGTGTCTCCCTCTCTCTCTGACCCTCCCCTGCTCATGCTGTCTCTCTCTCTCTCTCCTAAAAATAAATAAAAATATTTTTTAAAAAAATTCAGATTGGACTTTGGAGAAACAACAACAACAACAACAACTCTTGAGGGCTTGAAACCAGAAAGTCACTTTGTCCAAGTTCTTCCTTCTTGTTGGAATGTTGTCCACAGGTGGTTACACAGCTTTGCATGCACATCAGGAAGGACAGAAACTGCCTCAGGAGTCAGTTCTAGCCCCCTTCTCTTTCCTAGCTACCCAGATTCCTTTGATAACATCATCCACCTCTGTGCTAATGACTCCTCTGGATATCCCTAACCTGACTCTCTCCTCTGCTCCAGGATGGCCAACGGCCCATCTGCCATCTCCCCCCGGATGACTAAGCATCTTAAACTCAGAACCACTCATTCTCTGCTCCCACCCTACTTCCTACCTGGACCTCACACCTCTGTGTGTTTTCCCAGATTTCCTATCTTCGGAAATGGCACCAATCTCTACCCAGTTGCTCAAGCTAAACACCTAAATTCATCTTAGGGTTTCTTTTTTTCCTCTCCCTTCCATATCCAGTCCATCAGTACACCCTATCCTATCTACCTCCAAAATATATATGTATTTTATTTATTTTTTAATGTTTATTCAGTTTAGAGACAGAGACAGAGCATGAGCAGGGGGAGGGGCAGAGAGAGAGGGAGACACAGCAGATGAAGTAGGCTCCAGGCTCTGAGCTGTCAGCACAGAGCCCGACGTGGGGCTCGAACCCACGAATTGCGAGATCATGACCTGAATCGAAGTCAGCTGCTTAACCGACTGAGCCACCTGGGTGTCCCTATATGTATTTTAAACAGACTTTATTGTTTGTGAGCAGGTAAGTACACAGCAAAACTGAACATAAGGTACAGAGAGCTCCCATAACCTCCCAGCCCCTACTCATGTATGGCTTTTCCACTATCAACATACCTGACCACAGTGGTACATTGGTTACAATTGATGCCCCTACGCTGACACATCACCATCACTCGAAGTCCACAGCTGACACTAGGGCTCACTCTTGGTACTGTAGATTCTGTGGGTTTTGACGAGCATACAATGACATGAATTCACTGCTATCATATCATGCAGACTAGTTTCACTGCCCTAAAAATCCTCTGCGCTCCACCTGTTCATCCTTCCCTCTCCCCTCACCTCTGATGACCACTGATCTTTTAACTGTCTCTGTGGTTTTGCCATTTCCAGAATGGCATATAGCTGGAGTCACAAAGTAGGTAGGCTTTTCAGACTGGCTTCTCTCACTTAGAAATAGGCATGTGAGGCTCCTCCATAACTTTCAATGGCTTGATAATGCATTTCTTTTTAGCACTGAATATTATTCTGCTGTCTAGATGCACTGACATTTATTTACCCATCACCAGGATATGTTTTCAGTTCATTCTTTCCTTTCTCCCTTGACTGTGACTACCATAGTCCAAACACTATTCTCTTAGGTTACCACATTAGCCTCTTAACTGGTCTCCCTGCTTTAATTTTTGCCAAACCACCATCTATTCTTTACCAAATAGCCAGAGTCATCTTCTTACAATGTAAATTAGGTGATGTCTCTCTTCTAAATACATGACCAAGGCTTCTAGTACACTGGATATGAGCCCACCTGTCCTGAAGGACCCAGAGGGATGTGGTTCTCCCTGGATGTGATCTATCACTCTCTTCCTGCTCCTTCTAACATGTGGCTTTTCTCTGGCTCGTTACACTATCAGAAGAAAAGGCTGAACGAGGTTTCTTAGTGAAGACAGTATCAGAGTTCAAGTTGGTGAGTGACAGAGACGTCTGCTCCCTCCCTACAAAGGAAGGAGGAGTGTGAAGAATTACCAACCAAAAACAAAAGTGGAAAGCAACATGGAGAAGTCCCTGAAGGGTCTGAAGTCTGTTAAGAGGAAAGCCTTCCCTGCTCTGTCCCCACATTCCCCCCCGCACCCCCCATGCCTCAGATGGATCATCCCTGCTGGTTGGCTATTACAGATGTCTGTGGCAGGAGCCCAGGCCACAAGTGTGCGTGTGTGTATGGAATAACTCTGTGGGGCAAACCTTGCCAAAGCAGACTTTAGTGAAGCTGGGGGAGTGCTGATCAGCTAGCCCTGGGCACTCACACCCTCTTCCTTTCTCCTTCTTGCCCTTAGGACCAGCGAGTAACAACTCATAGAACCTGTCTGCTCCCGCTGCTGCATCTCCTTAAGATAGCCCTCTCCAAGTGTGGTCCCTGGAGCAGCAGCATCTGCATCATTGGAGAACCGGCTGGACATGCAGATCACCAGGTCCACCCCAGCCACATCACACAAGAGACCCTGGGAGGTAGGATCCAGAATTCTGTAACAAGGTTTCCATGTGATTCCAGAGCAAGTAGAAGTCTGAAACCACCTCCCTAAGGGTTTATAAGTGAAACTCTGAGCAGCAGAGTGTTAGGGCTGGGCATGATTAAGGATGGCTCTGTGAAGCCTCAGGACCTGGCTGGTCTCGTGATTTATCCCCTAATCTCATCCTTAAATCCTCCTGGCATAAGCTGACTTTGGGCCCTTTATCAAAATCATTACCGGAGTCACTGATTCTCCTAAGGGAACATGAGCTCACAGATCAAAATTACTCCACAACTTAGGAGGGCAAGCTGTAAACAGAAACACAAGAACTGAAAAATAAACAGCATGCAAAGCAGAAGTATTAAAAAAGATGTGGAAAAACTTTATAAAGTACATATGAAAACCCTACTTAGGAAGATAAATGTGAGGTAAGAATATGAAATCATAACAAAGAACTAAGTAAAAGTATTAGCTATGGATATCCTAACACTTGAAATAAAAACACAACAGATGAGATAGAAAGCATGTTGGATATAGAATGTATAAAAGAAAAGCTAAAAGATACAGAAGATGGAGGTGGAAGTACCAACATTGGATACTATGAATTCTAGAAAGGCAGAGAAAACCATAAAGGGCACATATCACTAATTTCTCAGAATTAAAGAGTGCCAAGAGAAGGGATAAAGATGAATCCATTGGTAAATGTAGTAAAACTTAACAGCAATAAAGCCAGGAGACAATTCCAGTCTTTTTAGATAAAAGTAGATTACATACAAAGACACTGGAAGAAAATGATGTCAAAAGCCACATTAGCAGCCTTGGATGGAAGAAGAAAATGGAGAAAGATCATTACAGGTCTTGGAACCTAGAATTTTATGTCCAGCCAAACTGTCATTTGAATATGTAGCAAAACTTTTTTGGGCATAAAACATATCAAAAGTTTTCCCGCACTACAACCCACACCAAAAACACCCTTAAATAAGACGAGATGAGAACCAAATTGAAGCTACAAAAGATATGGGAAGGAAGGCAAAAAAAAAATACTTGGTTTTAGTTTAAGAAAAAACTTTAGTTCAAGAAAAAAAAAGGTAGGATTAAAGATGACAAAAGACAAAGTGTATCCATAAACATTAAGAACTAAAAATCTAGGCAATAGCAAACTCTTGGGCTGAAGAAGAATTGGGAAAGAGAGAAGGGATATTAGAACATGACGAAATACTTGTCTTGTTGTAGGGAAGAGACAGATACTGACACATTTAAAGAACCAGTGGAGGTTCTAAGTGTAGTGACAGTTACCAGAGGGATATAGTTCATCAGAAGAAACAAACAAACAAAAGCCTTCATCTATGCAGTGGAATTCAGGAACAGAGAAAAATGCATTAAATGAAAAATATGACACAAAACTGCAGAGACCTGTTCTAAAATTAGAGTTGCTGTCACTAATTTAAATGGTTAAACTAAAGAACAAAACCCCACAACTACATGTCTGTAAGAGGCTCACTTTATTTTTTTCATTTTTTTTATTAAGTAGTATTTTATTTATTTATTTTTACAAATAGTTCGTTGTCAAGTTGGTTTCCATATATCACCCAGTGCTCATCCCCACAAGTGCCCCTCTCCATGCCCCTTCCCCCCCGACATCCATCAGTCCTCAGTTTTTGTCAGCATGTAAGAGTCTTTCATGGTTTGCCTCTCCCCCTTTCCCCCACCATTTCCCCCCTTCTTCTCCCCCATGGTCCTCCGTTAAGTTCCTCCTAATCCTCCTATACGTGCAAACATATGGTATCTGTCCTTCTCTGCCTGACTTATTTCGCTCAGCATAACACCCTCAAGGTCCATCCATGTTGCTACACAAGGCCAGATTTCCTTCTTTCTCATTGCCATGTAGTATTCCATCGTATAGATAAACCACATCTTCTTGATCCATTCGTCCATTGATGGACACTTAGGCTCTTTCCATGTTTTGGCTATTGTGGAGAGTGCTGCTATGAACATTGGGGTGCATGTGCTCCTATGCATCAGCATTTCTATATCCCTTGGGTAAATTCCTAGCAGTGCTATTGCTGGGTCATAGGGGAGTTCTATTATTAATTTTTTGAGGAACCTCCACACTGTTTTCCAGAGGGGATGTACCAGTTTACATTCCCACCAACAGTGTAGGAGGGTGCATAAGAGGTTCACTTTAAACCAAAATGACATTAAAACACTGACATTTAAAAGTTGGAAAAAAGAGATCCTATACAAATATAATTAGAAAGGACTCTGGGGTATAATCTTACTACTAAATACAACTAAAGACCACAATTATCATTAGATACAAAAAAGGACAATACACATGTAAAGGAACAAAGAGGAAGATCATATAACCATCATAAACATACTGCCTCTAATAACTCAGCCTGGAAACAGAAAAGGCACCAATAGACCAAACCACAGGGAGAAAATGATTTGTCACTGCAAACAGATTAAAATAAGCAGACGTACTGAAGATCTGAAGACTGTGTGGATGCCTAGTTAAATTCAAAATACTCCTGAGCTCCCTAAAGCTCTGATCCACGCAGGTCCCCAAATGCCTTCAATAGGGGATGATCTAGGATGTCATCTCATGTGGATTTTGTTCCTGAATGTTCTAGAAGAGCCTGATTATAACACTGTACCACTCACAGCACTACAGCGGACATCAAAACAAGTGTCACCATAGGGTTCTCAGACACTTTCTCAGGACACAGTGATAATCCCCGGGGCTGATGTGCTGGAAGCTGGTCCCCTTTCTCGTGCTATTTAATATTTCTTTTGTTACCCTGGAGGACGCTATGATCAGACTGAAGTCTTATTCAAAAAGAGCACAGTGAGTATCACACAGAAAGATCAGTATGGCTGGGAAGGTGATTATTACAAAGTTAGGTGGGACTTGACTTTTCCAGATGCTATTTCCTGCTCTTGGCACCCCCTCTACCATCCCAACACCATATATTCCTCATCCTCTGTTCTCTGTGCCCCTTCACTAGACAGTCTACTGGACACCCCCCTATTATTATACTTGCCATGCTTTATTACATTTCTCTGTTTCCACATGTGTCTCCCTCACCAGACTCTGAGCTCCATGAGGAAGGGGGCCCCGAACTATTCATGTCTCTATCCCTGGACTCTAGCAAAGGATCTTAGTAAATATTTATTAAGGGCATCAGAAGCTAATTAGAGAAAGAAAAATTCTTAAAAAAATTTTCTTTAATTTAATGTTTTTTATTTATTTCTGAGAGAGAGAGAGACAGCATGAGCAGGGGAGGGTCAGAGAGGGAGGGAGACACAGAATCCAAAACAGGCTCCAGGCTCTTAGCTAGCTGTCAGCACAGAGCCCGATGTGGGGCTCGAACCCACGAACTGTGAGATCATGACCTGAGCCAAAGTCGGACACTTAACCGACTGAGCCACCCAGACACCTGAGAAAGAAAAATTCTGTATTCAACTGGTATAAGAATTGCGAGATTGGAAATAGTTACTGTACTGGTGCTCTTAAATAACCCAGAGACCATAAACACTCACCTGAACAAAAATAAGCAAAGAAATAAACACAAGCATGGAGGATTCAAGGATAAAAGCCGTTGGTCAGAGGCAGAAATAACACGCTGCAGGGAATCCCAGACTAGAACCATCCGTCTGTCATGGGAAGGCAGAAAGGACATTTTCCTCCAAGGAGCTCTGTGTTTAAGAGAGGCACTGGATCAGAGCCCCTTGCAGCCACAACTACACCCGGCTCCCAGTTTTGGAAACCGAAGAAACCCTGAAGTCAGCTCTGCACATCCAAACACTCAACTTGAGGCCATGAGGCCCCGCTGTGCCTCCCACCAGGATGCTGTCAGGGACAGAGGAGTAATCGAGATGGTTACTTTGTGCTCAGGAAGCTTGTAAGTTCACTCAAGAATGGCCATGTGCTTGGGGTCACACTGGGCCATCTCCCCTGCCAAGCTCAGTAACACCCATCCCGGAGGCACGAAGGTGAATCCTCTGTGCCCAGCGGAGGGCATGGGAACACCCGTTCTCTTGGCCCCTTCGCCTGAGCTGTTGAACCCTCCCCCACAGCCCCAGGAGCACTGCTCATGTCATCCCGTGAAACCTGGAAACGAGGTCCCTCCATATCAGGTACCTAACACTAATCTTTTAGTGAGAGTAACACATGTGCCCATAAGCAGCCGCGATGAGGTCAGATGCCCGGAATCCAGAATGTGGTAGATACTGTGGTGACCAACTTGGTGACAAAAGGCCACATTGAGGATGCTGGACGGCACTGTATTTGTATGACCTCCAACCACATACGTGAGGGTCCCACGGACCCAGTGAGGCTTCGGGCTTTCTTTTCCAGGCTGGCACAAAAATTTTATCAGAGGCACAGGAGCTCTGAAGCAGCCTTCTCATGACCACACTGTTCTTCACCATATGGCCTTGGGCAATTCCTTTCCTGGAGCAAGCATGATGCCGATGTTCCTTCGGAAGCTTCACCTCGGAGGCCCCTCCCCTGCAGTGCTGACAGAGACAACACCGGCTCTGTCTACTCCTACTGCCTCAGGCTCCTCCATCTTCTGGGGGGAGCCCCTTCCTTGTTCCTGGTTCCTGAACAGCATCTCACTTCTGTGAGATGGAAACTTCCGTGCGAAGCAAAGACTTCCATGATTAGCTCCCTTGACCAACAAACACATCCCCCCCCCCTTTTTTTTTAAAGGGGAAGGTCAGAGAGACAGGGAGCCACAGAATCTGAAACAGGCTCCAGGCTCTGAGTTAGCTGTCAGCACAGAGCCCGATGCGGGGCTTGAACCCACGAACCGTGAGATCATGACCTGAGCTGAAGTCGGACGCCCAACTGACTGAGTGACCCAGGTGCCCCACACATCCCCTTTTTTAAAGCTGTATTTGTCTCTCCCTCCCAGAACACACGGCATGCCCTAAACGAAGCCTGGAAACCCAGAACTACGTCAAATTTGAGGTCCAAGCCCCTCCTCGGCACTCAGTACCATGTCGGACTGTGATCGTTTCTTCACTCTGACGCTGCATAAGCTTAATCTTCTGACAATCTACACTCTTCTATTCAATGAATATTTACTGGAGGGCTATGTGCCAGGCTTTGTGGCAGGCAGTAAGGGACAGACTGGTCTTTGGTGAGGCTTGGTTTACACCTAATGGGGTAAAAAAGAGAACTATACTACAGTGAAATGGGTGATGGGGGAGAGAGGACCCGAGGGGACTCTGGTGGCTCCCAGGAGGGGAGGGAGGCCACCATGGGGAAACCATACTGAGCATACATCTGAAGGATGAGCAGGTGCTATCGAAGCAAGAGAGGCTCAGGGCATAAAGGGGAAGGCAGAGAGCAGTATTCCAGGCAAAAGGGTTACCCTCCGGGGAAGCATAGAGGATTTAGCAAATGGTTCAACGGGTGGATTCTGGCTGCAGAGGGGGTTTCTCCAAAGATGAGCTGGACTGGTGAGCCGAGTCACGTGATGAAGATCCTCGTGACCTAGTTTGGAATTGATCTGAAAGGGAACGCAGAGATGCTAAAGCACAGATAAAGGAGAGGTGAGCTGCTCTTCACGCAGGGGGGCAGTGCGGGGCCCCGGGGCCCGGGTCTCCCCCTCTGTCACATGGAGCAAGAGCCACAGGGGACACGCCAAAAGGCTTTAGATAGGACATCACTCATTGGCTTATAAAACTTCGTAATCACCTCCGATTTTACTTTTTCATTTATTACAGGCCTTCTTATGATCATAGATCACCTGGCAACACCTGCCAGGGAGGACGCCATCGGCAGATCAACCAAGAAGGTGCCGACTGTCACCCGGGCAGCTCCCTCCTCAGCGACGGCTCTAAAACCCAGTCTTTGTTATGCCAACATGGTAGTTCCATAAGTAAACGGCCACCCTGTGCCAAACGCCCAGTGATACGTTTAATCTAGTCCAATTAACAGCTGTCACCAACCCTTGTCATGCTTTTCTCTATAAAGAGATTCTATCAGGGACTCCCAAGAGGTCTCCGTGCAGTAAATGATTTTGTCAACTCAGGGGAACGGTGACTCCCTCGCCTGTCGACGCCTTAATCAAGTTGCCTTTGGGCAAAAATTGTCAGGGTGGGCTTGTGAGATGGACAGGGTCAACCTTATTATTCTTTTTTTTTTTTTTTCCCAGATAAAACAAGCAGGTGCAGTAACTTTCCCAAGTCCTGAATGAGAGATGGATAAAGGAGGCATGACTAAGCCATTACATCAATCTGTTTCATCGGCTGAAATTTTATTATGAGTGCTCACATCTCATTTCTGGACTTTTCATATGATCTGCTGAAGCCTAAAATCTAGAAACGATGGGGAGAAACATATCAGTGGGAGTAGAGAGATGTCTCATTATAACTTGTGCTTCTGAAGGCAGTATCGCATTCTTCTTTAGCCACTGAAAAGAGGACAAATTGATATAAAAATGTATATAAGAGCAATAAGCACGTCCCACGTTATAAGTGTGTCCCGTATGACATCTCCGAAGATTACTGTAGTGCCTTCATTTGGAGATATCTTCTTCAGTGTAAAATACTTCCCTTTTTGGAGGTTACTGCATTGTTTCAGGTAGATTATCTACAGTGCCTACTGGCCATCTGAGCCTTCTGCATCTTACAAAGGAAACTGAACTAGATGCTGAACTGGAAGAGATATCAGAGGCCATATTCTACATTTCTCGAAAATTGCCCGCGTGTCTCCTATTAGGAAAAATCTGGAACTACACACAGCAATACAGTAAAATAGATTTTAGGCCTCTGCCCATCAGGTTTTAAACAACTCACAAGAAATGGCCACTCTTGGATTACATGCACAGTGCTGTGAGAGGAACATAGAGGCCACCTGATCCTTGGTACACGGCATTGTTCAGAACAAGAGTTAATACGGCAAGACTGACACTGCCCTCCTTAGAAAGGGCTGTTCACGTGGCCGGCCCCTGACTGGCATCAGGGAACTCAGATTTCAAATTTCAAATCGGCCACAAGCAGTGTGGTTCATGTAGAACATCTGCTTTCCTTCTGGAGTCTGGAATCTCGGTACTTGTGAGGCCGAGGGTATACAGGACTAGCACCCCCAAACAACCTGGGCACTGAGTTCCTAAAGAGCTTCCCAGGTAGATGACCTTTTATACACGTCATAACTCACTGCTCTGGGTCTGAAGCATGTCCTGGGGGACTCCATGGAGGGGAAACTCTTGGAGGCTTGCACTTGGTTTCCCCTAGATTCTACCTCAGGTTGCCTTTGCCCTTCTCTGACTTTGCCTTGTGTGCTTTTGCTGTAATAAACCGTAGTCATGAGCGTGACTGTGGCGTGGGTCTTCCTAGGAAATCATGCAATCTCAACGTGGGTTTGGGCACCTCCAACATAAGGTGCCCAGTTAATTTAACCTCCTCCAAGCAAGCTTCTCCTCTACCTTTCCACATGCTGATGCAGTTGGCTTGTTTGTTTGTTCCTTCATTCCTTCCCACTTTCATGTCTATAACGTGCCAGAAGTTGGGCTAGGTGCAGGCAACACAGCTTCTTCTTGATCCGCAGGGCCTATTTCACCCTGGGGCAGGCACTCCCTCAGCAGCCCAGCTAGTGGGCGCTGTCCTCACTCTCTGACCGGGTGGTTCTCTCCCTGGCTGCCTATTGGAACATATCAATGCCAGGGCTCATCCATAAGGCTTCAATCTCCTTGTTTTCAGATAGGGATCCAGACACGTCGTTTTCTAAACCTTATGGATGATTTCAGCACGCAGGGTTGGAGCCAAGGACCACAGATCTATCCCTTTCCTCTCCCTTATGTTCCTTCATCACATGTAGTGTTACATGCTAAGTTACCCTTATTATTTGTTTTCAAGTTGTGCTTGTCTTCCCCACTTAGAAAATATGTGCGCTAAGAGCAGGAAGTAGGTCTGTTTTGTTCACTGCTATGTCTTTGGTGCTTAGAACAGTGCCTCCCATATAAGGGATGCTCTGTGAGTATTTGTTAAATGGAAGAACAAATTACTCTCTCTAGTATGGCATTCAGAGCTCTTCACAATCTGGACAAGCCCAACGTTTGCCTGCTGTTCTCGTTCCCTTCTCTCTTGTATCCTCCATACATTATGGACTATTTTGGTTCCACCTTCATTTTTCATTTTTATCATCTCTCTATACTGGAGCCATCCAGGCACACATCCCTCTACCTCCTCCACGAGATGGGAGGTCCCGTGTCCCCCGGGGCTCACTTAGCATGGTACTTTGCTCAGAGCAGGTGCTCAGCCTGTGAGGTGCACTGAGTGTATTACAGACCCATATAATCAACATTTCAGAGCAAGAATAACGAAGCCACTGGTTTTAATGAAGCCACAGGATAAAGAGGTCACCAGAAGAGAGGGTCACGGCCACTGTCTTACTCCTAGCTTGAACTGAAATTGTCAACAGCTAAAATACCTGACATCACTGTCCAGGCCATGTCTTCCTTTTCCTACATTTAACTCTTGATCAGCTGGGTCAGTGTTGAGACCCTGGTGGGGAAAATGGAAAAAGACAGGTCTTTCTGCTGCCAAAGTGGTAGTTCCAGCATTTAATCGCACATCAGCTTTCCCTATCATTCATCTGTTGTGGGAAATTTGATTAGGAAGAAGGGGGGACCTTGCAGGTACCCCTGTGGCCAGACGGTGCTGCATCACGTACAGCTCAGTTCTCCAGGGTATGCGAAATCTCTACCTTGGTCTCTTGATGCTTGAAACGCAAGCCAAAGAGAAGCTTCCTTAGGAATTTAAGGGACATTTCAGTTCTGTGGGGCTCTTTAAAACTTACAATGTTTTTCTGGGGCTCCTGGGTGGTTCAGTTGGTTAAGCGTCTGACTCTTGAATTCAGCTCAGGTCATGATCTCACAGTTTATGGGATCAAGCCCTGCATCGGGCTCTGTACTGACCACACAAAGCCTGCTTGGGATTCTCTCTCTCTCTTTCTCTCTCTGCCCCTTCCCTGCTCATGTGCTCTCTCTCTCTCAAAATAAATATTTAAAAAACTTACATTGTTCTTCTTTTTGTAGAATGGATATGAGATTTTTTAAATCCTTTTGAAAAAAAATACAATAATATTCCAAATTATTCCTGTTATTTTGGGGGTGAATTTTACATATAAAAAAGGAAATTGCTGTAATTCTTGCAAAGACATTCCCTCCAAAATAGATTGAAGGGGAGATAATATTATGCACAGAATCAGACTCAGTACATTAAAATTCCAGCTTCATTATCAACTGGCTTTGGGCCCTTCAACAATTTACTTAACCATCCTGTGCCACAGTTCCCTCATCTATAAATTTGGCAAAATAATAGTAGCCTGTCTCGTAGACAGTAATGTGGATTAAATAACTCAGGTACATGTAACACACTTCAAATGGTCCCTTGCATACGTTAGCACTCAATAGTTGTTCGCTATTGCTAGGACTGTCTAGCTATCTCTGAAAATTCAGTGTAAAAATTGAAATATTAAAGTTCTAAAAGAAATGTGTTCATATACTATCATAGCGAAAATACCCTTTCGAAGTATAACACTACAGATTGAAATCATAAACCATCATGAATAAAATTCACAAATGCAAAATTCACAATGAAAGAAATTCACCAATGAAGAAAAAATTTTGCAACACAGGATGCAGTTTTTAATATATAAGGAGCTGCAAGAGAATGGCTAAAATTAATATCACAAGAAATCACACGTGTTGTTGGCGAGGATGTGGAAAAAGGGAAGCTCTCCTGCACCGTTGGAGGGAATGCAAACTGGTGCGGCCACTCTGAAGAACAACATGGAGGTTCTTCAAAAAACTAAAAATAGAACTACCCTACAATCCAGCAACTGCACCACTAGGTATTTATCCAAAGGATAAAACATACAGATTCAAAGAGTACATGCATCCCGATGTTTACAGGAGTATTATCAACAACAGACAAACTATGGAGAGAGCCCAAATGTCCGTCAATGGATGAATGGATAAGGAAGATGTGATATATGTATACAATAGAATATTACTCAGCCATTAGAAAGAATGAAATCTTGTCATTTGCAATGATGTGCATGGAGCTAGAATATATTGTGCTAAGTGAAACGAGTCATCAGAGAAAGACAAATACCATATGATTTCAGTCCTATGTGGAATTTAAGAAACAAGACAGATGAACATATAGGAAAGGGTGGGAGAGAAGAGAGGGAAACAAATCAAAGAGGCTCTTCACGATAGAGAACAAATTGAGGGTTGATGGAGGGAAGTGGGTGGGGGTTGGGTTAGATGGGTGATGGGTACTAAGGAGGGCACTTGTTAGGATGAGCACTGGGTGCTCTACGTAAATGATCAATCACTGAATTCTACTCCTGAAATCAATATAGCACTGTATGTTAACTAATTAAAGTTTTAACAAAAGACAAAAAAAAAATAAGGAGCTGCAATGTAACAACAATAAAAAAACTAATACCACTATAAAAATGGGGAAAAAATTAGAAAAGTCAACTCATAAATGAAAAAATACAGTCAGACCCATGAAACATTTGAATCACAACATGCAACGTTTCCTCTAAAAAATCAAACTGCAAAGAGCAGATTAAATCCTAATCCAAACACTGTTAAGAGTGCCCAGAAATAGCGTGCTCATCCACTTTGGGATACCATTGTGGCCATAGATGCCAAAAACTTGAAATTTTTCATCATTTTACATGTTGGGGAAATAATTATGGATACATACCAGTGCTCATCAAAGTACTGCTTATGGCAATGAACTGTTTTAACTAGCCAAAGTATATGATAAAAGAATATAATTTAAATTAACTGTACATTACAAATGATGGTGAAGCAGGATATTCTATAATGTGAGCAAATGCTCCAAACGTATTTTTTTTTTCAGTGAACGAAGCAATAAAAGGTAGGATGTACCACGGGGACATTTTTTAAAAGTGTGTGTAAAGAGGAAGAAATACCGGAAAAACAAACAGTGGCTGTCCCTGAACAGTGAGCTGGTAGGTGTGTATTCTTTCTTTTTGTGCGTCTTTTTTACATGTTCTCTGTTGGGCATGAATTAATTTCATGATCAGCAAAATATTATAACATATGCACTCAGACAGAGAGACAGACAGACCAAAAGGCATCAGGAGAATCTGATTGCTTGAACAATCCTGACTTTGACCTTGTGAGATGAAGTCCGTGCGCTAGGTGCGCCAAAGCCACCCTTGTTATGTTCCTTCTGATCCTTGTGTTTAAGCAGTGTTTGTGATCTTCCTCGTCCCAGCTGCTGCTGGGGAAAAAAGCAGAGTGGCCTC